>NC_042984.1:13629808-13852308 GCF_901001165.1 Salmo trutta | reverse complement strand
AAATGTCCTGCATTGCAGGAAGGTTGTCCTGCAACAAGGTGACCAAATGAAGATCCTACAGCTCTACACACTCCTCAGCATTGGGCTCAAAGGAAGGCAGTCAGATCAGCAAAACAAATGTGTCAATGAAGGGGCTCTGGACACAGTCTTCCCTGATGGTGTATCTGGCCTGAGCGGCATGCCAGTCGATGAGCACCAGGACTGTAATGAGCTGCCAGTCAATGAGCACCAGGACTGTAATGAGCTGCCAGTCGATGAGCACCAGGACTGTAATGAGCTGCCAGTCGATGAGCACCAGGACTGTAATGAGCTGCCAGTCGATGAGCACCAGGACTGTAATGTGCTGCCAGTCGATGAGCACCAGGACTGTAATGAGCTGCCAGTCGATGAGCACCAGGACTGTAATGTGCTGCCAGTCGATGAGCACCAGGACTGTAATGTGCTGCCAGTCGATGAGCACCAGGACTGTAATGAGCTGCCAGTCGATGAGCACCAGGACTGTAATGTGCTGCCAGTCGATGAGCACCAGGACTGTAATGAGCTGCCAGTCGATGAGCACCAGGACTGTAATGCGCTGCCAGTCGATGAGCACCAGGACTGTAATGAGCTGCCAGTCGATGAGCACCGGGACTGTAATGAGCTGCCAGTCGATGAGCACCTGGACTGTAATGTGCTGCCAGTCGATGAGCACCGGGACTGTAATGTGCTGCCAGTCGATGAGCACCAGGACTGTAATGTGCTGCCAGTCGATGAGCACCGGGACTGTAATGTGCTGCCAGTCGATGAGTACCAGGACTGTAATGAGCTGCCAGTCGATGAGCACCAGGACTGTAATGCGCTGCCAGTCGATGAGCACCAGGACTGTAATGCGCTGCCAGTCGATGAGCACCAGGACTGTAATGCGCTGCCAGTCGATGAGCACCAGGACTGTAATGCGCTGCCAGTCGATGAGCACCAGGACTGTAATGCGCTGCCAGTCGATGAGCACCAGGACTGTAATGCGCTGCCAGTCGATGAGCACCAGGACTGTAATGCGCTGCCAGTCGATGAGCACCAGGACTGTAATGCGCTGCCAGTCGATGAGCACCAGGACTGTAATGCGCTGCCAGTCGATGAGCACCAGGACTGTAATGCGCTGCCAGTCGATGAGCACCAGGACTGTAATGAGCTGCCAGTCGATGAGCACCAGGACTGTAATGCGATGCCAGTCGATGAGCACCAGGACTGTAATGTGCTGCCAGTCGATGAGCACCAGGACTGTAATGCGCTGCCAGTCGATGAGCACCAGGACTGTAATGCGCTGCCAGTCGATGAGCACCAGGACTGTAATGCGCTGCCAGTCGATGAGCACCAGGACTGTAATGCGCTGCCAGTCGATGAGCACCAGGACTGTAATGCGCTGCCAGTCGATGAGCACCAGGACTGTAATGCGCTGCCAGTCAATGAGCACCAGGACTGTAATGCGCTGCCAGTCGATGAGCACCAGGACTGTAATGTGCTGCCAGTCGATGAGCACCAGGACTGTAATGTGCTGCCAGTCGATGAGCACCAGGACTGTAATGCGCGGTAGGTTTTTCAACTGGGTTGAGTCTCCTCCGTTCCTCATCTCCCCCTCCACTGGTCCTGTGCTCTGCTCCATCCTTTGTGGAGGCCAAAGTCAGGATGAGGATTACAATGCTAGTAGAAGACCGTGAAGAGTGAGACACAGCCAGGCCCCTGCATTAGTAAAGCCTCTACTCTCTACTCCCATGTGGCTCCACTGAGCGAGAGATATCAGACCAGATATCAGGTTACTGTATCTGTCTGCAGGACCGAGCCACAGGCAGGTACAGACACTAATGCCTTTTATTGACTTGGCTCACTCTGGACAGAGAGGGAGAGGAGAAGGAAACAGACAGAGCAGATTTAAAGATGTTGACATGGCAAAAGGAGAGTGGTGGGCTACAAAGACCAATCTGATTGGTAGAATATGCATAAGCCCTGTGTGCGATGCATGACCAAGATGTTTGACGTGGCTGTATTCAGTCTTGTGTGTGTGTGTGTGTGTGTGTGTGTGTGTGTGTGTGTGTGTGTGTGTGTGTGTGTGTGTGTGTGTGTGTGTGTGTGCGTGTGCGTGCGTGCGTGTGTGCGTGTGCGTGTGCGTGTGTGTGTGTGTGTGTGTGTGGGGGGGCAGGTTGTTGAGCTGCACTAGTCGAACAGCCTTCCCTGTTGCCCTGACCACGGCAGGTCAAACCCGTTACATTATCTTGTCGTGTTTGAGTCCCCAGGGCGCCAAACTACCGCACCGCACGCCCATCGACACATCACGGTTAGTAGTCATCCTGTGTGTGTATGTCGTTGCCATTGATTTAGTCTCAGGCTCCCAGCATCCCCAATTACCTTCAGCCACAGCCTGTCAGTGTGTGCATGAGTGTGTGTGTGTGTGCGTTTGAGTGTGTGTGCGCACGTCTGTGTCTGTGCGAGTGCATGTGTGTGTGTGTTTGTGTGTGCGTTTGTGTGTGTGTGCACGTCTGTGTCTGTCTATGCGTGTGTGTGTGTGTGCGTGTGCGTGTGCGTGTGTGTGTGTGTGTGTGTGTGTGTGTGTGTGTGTGTGTCTGTGTGTGTGTAAGCAAGCATGCGCATGTGTGTTAGTCCCTGTGCTGTCAGAGGGAGGCTGTGTGGACTACTGGGGGGAAGAAAAAAGTTGTTGAGTGTCTTGTTTGCTCTGCTAATTACCCCTGTAGTTTCCTTTCATTAGTGGAGCAGCCTGAGCTATCACACATGCTCCAACAACATGGGCTGCGTTTACACAGGCAGCCCAATTCTGATCTTTTTTTTCACTATTTGGTCTTTTGAGCAATCAGAACAGCTCTGAAAAGGATCTAACGTTAAAAGATCTGATGTGATTGGACAAAAGACCAACTGGTGGAAAAATAGATCAGAATTGGGCTGCCTGTGTAAATGCAGCCTAAGTGCTCAGTCTTACCCTTCCAGGTCTCAGAGTAGTGTACAGTAAATATTGGTGATATGTATCTGCATGGTAACATACGGCTGTGTTACTGGGTATAAAAGACCTGAGCTGTGTGGACATCCACCACAGAGCTGGAAAGATCTCTGTTTTATAGACCCATCATTAATTTCCTTTCATTTATTTAACCAGGATGGTCCTCAGTGACCGTAGTTTTCCAGGGAGTCATGGGATCTATAAAATAAAATCCCTATGGACTCATGTTCTGGTTCTATAGTCTGTGTTAACAATGTTGGTATTATTGGTCCAACCAGACAATGTCTCAGCTCAGTAAATGAAGGAGAGAGAGGGTTGCATTTATTTCAGCTCTATCTGACCTTTTGTTCAGAACCATACTGTCCTGTCCACATGAGTGCATGTGTGTGTTTGTGTCAGTGTTCTCTGTTGGCTCTTAGTAGAGTATACATCAGAGGTGTTGTGTGCTGAAATGCATCTGACTGTGTGTGTGTGTGTGTGTATCTTGCTGGGTTTCTATGTGTGTGTGTGTGTGTGTGTGTATCTTGCTGTGTCTCCCTCTCTCTGTGTGTGTGTGTGTGTGTGTGTGTGCAGTGCTTTGCACCCCTCCCTCTCTCTCTTTCTCCCTCTCTCTCTCTTTCTCACTCACACACACCTCTCTCTCTCTCTCACACACACACACACACACACACACACACACACACACACACACACACACACACACACACACACACACACACACACACACACACACACACAGCCGTGGCGCGGCTCCTTAATGACTGTCATCCCTCTCTGTGCCACGTTATTAATTAGCTCAATGATCCTTGCCGATGGGACCTGTGCTGTGGATTAGAGCACCCAGCAGCCAACACCTGCACCCCTGCCTATCCCCAAAACCCACACTCCTGCCTACCCCCAGCACCCACACTCCTGCCTACCCCCAGCACCCACACCCCTATCTACCCCCAGCACCCACACTCCTGCCTACCCCCAGCACCCACACTCCTGCCTACCCCCAGCACCCACACCCCTGCCTACCCCCAGCACCCACAGCCCTGCCTACCCCCAAAACCCGCACCCCTGCCTACCCCCAACACCTGCACCCCTGCCTACCCCCAGCACCCACACTCCTGCCTACCCCCAGCACCCACACTCCTGCCTACCCCAGCACCCACACTCCTGCCTACCCCCAGCACCCACACTCCTGCCTACCCCCAGCACCCACACTCCTGCCTACCCCCAGCACCCACACCCCTGCCTACCCCCAAAACCCACACCCCTGCCTACCCCCAAAACCCACACCCCTGCCTACCCCCAAAACCCACACCCCTGCATACCCCCAGCACCCACACCCCTGCCTACCCCAGCACCCACACCCCTGCCTACCCCCAGCACCCACACCCCTGCCTACCCTCAGCACCCACACCCCTGCCTACCCTCAGCACCCACACCCCTGCCTACCCCCAAAACCCACACCCCTGCCTACCCCAAAACCCACACCCCTGCCTACCCCCAAAACCCACACCCCTGCCTACCCCAAAACCCACACTCCTGCCTACCCCCAAAACCCACACCCCTGCCTACCCCCAAAACCCACACCCCTGCCTACCCCCAAAACCCACACCCCTGCCTACCCCCAGCAGCCACACCCCTGCCTACCCCCAGCACCCACACCCCTGCCTACCCCCAGCACCCACACCCCTGCCTACCCCCAGCACCCACACCCCTGCCTACCCCCAGCACCCACACCCCTGCCTACCCCCAGCACCCATACCCCTGCCTACCCCCAGAACCCACACCCCTGCCTACCCCCAGCACCCACACCCCTGCCTACCCCCAGCACCCACACCCCTGCCTACCCCCAGCACCCACACCCCTGCCTACCCCCAGAACCCACACCCCTGCCTACCCCCAGAACCCACACCCCTGCCTACCCCCAGCACCCACACCCCTGCCTACCCCCAGAACTCACACCCGTGCCTACCCCCCAGAACCCACACCCCTGCGTCTTAACTAGTCGTACAATAGCATACGAATTGGATGTAAGTTATAATGAATCTTTGAGGACGTGTAGTATTATAAATCTTTCTCTGAGACCATATTGCTTGTTGCATGTAACAACAAAGGAGAATTACGGGAAGAACTAACTACAAAGGTTAGGATAATTTACATTAAAGGTTTTTTATTTTATTTTACTAGGCAAGTCAGTTAAAAACAAATTCTTATTTACAATGACGGCCTACCCCGGCCAAACCCTCCCCTAACCTGGACGACGCTGTCCAATTGTGCGCCATCCTATGGGGCTCCCAATCACGGCTGGTTGTGATACAGCATGGAATCGAACGAGGGCCTGTAGTGACACTTCTAGCACTGAGATGCAGTGACTTAGACCGCTGTGCCACTCGGGAACAAAAATGACAAAGGATAGGTGAATTTACATAGCAGGTTAGTGAGTAGGGTTAAGTTTAGTAATGGATAAGGGAAGGGTTAGCTACACCACTGCACTCCCCATCACCACTGTATCCCCCAACATCACTGTATCCCCCAACATCACTGTATCCCCCAACATCACTGTATCCCCCAACACCACTGTATCCCCCAACATCACTGTATCCCCAACACCACTGTATCCCCAACACCACTGTATCCCCAACATCACTGTATCCCCCAACATCACTGTATCCCCCAACACCACTGTATCCCCCAACACCACTGTATCCCCCAACATCACTGTATCCCCCAACACACTGTATCCCCCAACCACACTGTATCCCCCAACACCACTGTATCCCCCAACACCACTGTATCCTCCAACATCACTGCATCCCCCAACACCATTGTACCCCCAACACCACTGTATCCCCAACACACACTGTATCCCCAACATCACCGCATCCCCCAACACCATTGTACCCCCATAATAACATTGATGAATACGCTGATTCGGTGAGCAGGTTTTTTATTAGCAAGTGCATCGGTGATGTTGTACCCACAGCGTCTATTAAAACATTCCCCAACCAGAAACCATGGATTGATGGCAGCATTCGCGCAAAACTGAAAGCTCGAACCACTGCTTTTAATCATGGAAAGGCAACCGGAAACATGACCGAATATAAACAGTGTAGCTATTCCCTCCGCAAGGCAATCAAACAAGCTAAGCGTCAGTATAGAGACAAAGTAGAGTCGCAATTCAAAGGCTCAGACATGAGAGGTATGTGGCAGGGTCTACAGTCAATCACAGACTACAAAAGAATAATCAGCCCCGTCGCGGACCACGATGTCTTGCTCCCAGACAAACTAAACAACTTCTTTGCTCGCTTTGAGGACAATACAGTGCCACTAACACGGCCCGCTACCAAAACCCGCAGGCTCTCCTTCACTGCAGCCAACGTGAGTAAAACATTTAATCAGCTGCCTCTGATTGGAAACCATACCTGGCCAAAACTTAGAAATATAAATACATAGAATGCCCACCCCATATCACAACCTGACCAAACTAAACAGAGAAAAACGTCTCTCTCAGGTCAGGGTCAGGGTGTGACAGTACCCCCCCCCCCCCCCCAAAGGTGTGGACTCCCGGCCGCAAACCTGAACCTATAGGGGAGGGTCCGGGTGGGCTTCTATACTTGGCGGCGGCTCTGGTTCGGGGCGTAGCCCCCACTCCGCCCGCTGATCCCCCCGCTTCTGTGTCGCCGGAGGAACCAGACCGTGGGTCATCGCCGGAGGCTCTGAACTGCCGACCGCCGCTGAAGACTCCGGGATGCAGACCGCCGCTGAACACTCCGGGCTGCAGACCGCCGCTGAAGACTCCAGGCTGGAGAGCGTCACTACAGGTTCTGCGCCATGGATCATCACTGGAGGCTTTTTGCCATGGATCATCACTGGAGGCTCCGGACCATGGATTATCACTGGAGGCTTCGTGCCATGGATCCTCTCTACAGGCTTCGTGCCATGGATCCTCTCTACAGGCTTCTTGCCATGGATTATCCCTACAGGCTCCGGGCCATGGATCATCACTGGAGGCTTCGTGCCATGGATCATCACTGGAGGCTTCCTACGTGGAGCTGGATCTGGTCTCACCGGACTGGGGAGACGCACAGGAGACTGGGTGCGCAGGGCAGGCACAGGGTATACTGGGCCGTGGAGGCGCACTGGAGGTCTGGAGCTTAGGGCTGGCACACCCCGTCCTGGCTGGATGTTTACTTTAGCCCAGCAAGGGCGGAGCGCTGGCACAGGACAAACTGGTTTGTGCTGGTGAACGGTGAGCTGGCGCAGGATAACCTGGGCCGAAGAGACGCACTGGGGACCAGGAATGCTGAGCCGGCACAATTCTTCCTGGCTCACTGCCAATTCTAGCATGGCAACTGTGGGAAGCTTGCACCGAGTGCACCGGGCTGTAGCTGCGCACTGGCGACACAGTGCGCATCCCTGCATAACACGGTGCTTGCTCGGTCACTCGCTCCCCACGGTAAGCAAGGGGAGTTGGCTCAGGTCTCAACCCCGACTTCGCCAATCTCCCCGTGTGCCCCCCCAAAAATATTTTTTGGAGCTGCCTCTCGGGCTTCCATCGTTGGGCTAGCTCCTTGTAATGTCGCCGTTCCGCTTTCGCTGCCTCTATTTCCTCCTTTGGACGGCGATACTCCCCGTCCTGCCTCCAGGGTCCCTTCCCATCTAGGATTTCCTCCCAGGTCCATTCATCCTGCCCACGCTGCTTGGTCCTTTGGTGGTGGGTAGTTCTGTAACGGCTGTCATTGAGAGGGGACCAAAGCGCAGCGTGGTAAGTGTTCATACTTTATTATAGATAAAGAAACACTTAAACAAAAGAAACAAAACTAAAGCCAACAGTTCTGTCAGGTCACTGAATAACAAAACAGAAAATAACTACCCACAAAACACAGGTGGGAAAAGGCTGCCTAAGTATGGTTCCCAATCAGAAACAACGATAGACAGCTGCCTCTGATTGGAAACCATACCTGGCCAAAACATAGAAATATAAATACATAGAATGCCCACCCCATATCACACCCTGACCTAACTAAACAGAGAAAAACGGCTCTCTCAGGTCAGGGTCAGGGCGTGACAAACCCTCGCAAGGCTGCAGGCCCAGACGGCATCCCCAGCCGCGTCTTCAGAGCATGTGCAGACCAGCTGGCTGGTGTGTTTACGGACATATTCAATCAATCCTTATCCCAGTCTGCTGTTCCCACATGCTTCAAGAGGGCCACCATTGTTCCTGTTCCCAAGAAAGCTAAGGTAACTGAGCTAAATGACTATCACCTCGTAGCACTCACTTCCGTCATCATGAAGTGCTTTGAGAGGCTAGTCAAGGATCATATCACCTCCACCCTACCTGACACCCTAGACCCACTCTAATTTGCTTACCGCCCCAATAGGTCCACAGACGACGCAATCTCAATCACACTGTACACTGCCCTAACCCATCTGGACAAGAGTAATACCTATGTAAGAATGCTGTTCATCGACTACAGCTCAGCATTTAACACCATAGTACCCTCCAAACTCGTCATTAAGCTTGAGACCCTGGGTCTCGACCCCGCCAAGTGTAACTGGGTCCTGGACTTCCTGACGGGCCGCCCCCAGGTGGTGAGGGTACGTAACAACATCTCTACCCCGCTGATCCTCAACACTGGGGCCCCACAAGAGTGCGTTCTCAGCCCTCTCCTGTACTCCCTGTTCACCCATGACTGCGTGGCCATGCACGCCTCCAACTCAATCACCAAGTTTGCAGACAACACTACAGTGGTAGGCTTGATTACCAACAACAACGTGACGGCCTACAGGGAGGAGGTGAGGGCCCTTGGAGTGTGGTGTCAGGAAAACAACCTCACACTCAACATCAACAAACGAAAGAGATGACAATGGACTTCAGGAAACAGTAGAGGGAGCACCCCACTATCCACATCGACGGGACAGTAGTGGAGAAGGTGGAAAGTTTTAAGTTCCTCGGTGTACATATCACAGACAAACTGAAATGGTCCACCCACACAGACAGTGTGGTGAAGAAGGCGCAACAGCGCCTCTTCAACCTCAGGAGGCTGAAAAAATCTGGCTTGTCACCAAAAACACTCACAAACTTTTACAGATGCACAATCGAGAGCATCCTGTCGGGCTGTATCACCGCCTGGTACGGCAACTGCTCCGCCCACAACCGTAAGGCCCTCCAGAGGGTAGTGAGGTCTACACAACGCATCACCGGGGGCAAACTACCTGCCCTCCAGGACACCTATACCACCCGATGTCACAGGAAGGCCAAAAAGATCATCAAGGACAACAACCACCCGAGCCACTGCCTGTTCACTCCGCTATCATCCAGAAGGCGAGGTCAGTACAGGTGCATCAAAGCTGGGACCGAGAGACTGAAAAACAGCTTCTATCTCAAGGCCATCAGACTGTTAAACTGCCATCACTAACATTGAGTGGCTGCTGCCAACATACTGACTCAAATCTCTAGCCACTTTAATAATGAAAAAATTGCTGTAATAAATGTATCACTCATCACTTTAAACAATGGCACTTTATATAATGTTTACATACCCTACATTACTCATCTCATATGTATATACTGTACTCTATACCATCTACTGCCTATGCCGTTCGGCCATCGCTCATTCATATATTTATATGTACATTTTCTTATTCATTCCTTTACACTTGTGTGTATAAGGTAGTTGTTGTGAAATTGTTAGGTTAGATTACTTGTTAGAAATTACTGCATGGTTGGAACTAGAAGCACAAGCATTTCGCTACACTCGCATTAACATCAGCTAACCATGTGTATGTGACAAATAACATTTGATTTGATTTGAACACCACTGTACCCCCAACACCACTGTATCCCCAACACCACTGTATCCCCAACACCACTGTATCCCCAACATCACCGCATCCCCCAACACCACTGTATCCCCAACACCACTGTATGCCCAACACCACTGTATCCCCAACACCACTGTATCCCCAAACACCACTGTATCCCCAACAACACTGTATGCCCAACAACACTGTATGCCCAACACCACTGTATGCCCAACACCACTGTATCCCCCAACAACACTGTATCCCCCAAAACACTGCTTCCCAAACACCACTGCTTCCCCAACACCACTGCTTCCCCCAACACCACTGCATCCCCAAACACCACTGAATCCCCAACATTACTGCATCCCCAACATTACTGCATCCCCCAACATTACTGCATCCCCCAACATTACTGCACCCCCCAACACCACTGCATCCCCCACCGCCACTGCTTCCCCCAACACTATTGCATCCCCCAACACCACTGTATCCCCAAATTCCCTGCATTCCCCAAACAGCACTGCACCCCCCCAATGCCACTGCATCCCCCAACTCCACTGTATCCCCAAAAACGTACATTTTGGCATTCAATCTGAGTGGTTAAATTGAGCGTTAAGTCTTGGTATAGGATTAAAATAATATACATACAAAACGAGTGCCCAGCACTGGGATGGAACACTCAGAGCTGGAGGGTGGGCCTTAAGTTCACATCCACCATCCACAATGCCCCTAGCAAGCAGCAAGCCTACTAGATGGTAATAGATGGTCAGGTTGACCCTAGTGGACGGTTAGCTTCCACATTTCGCCAGGTCCAAACATAATCTGTACCTGCAGAATCGGCTCCTCCTGGTGTACTCCATAAGAGAATGGTCCGGATTGTTTGACTGTTACCTGCTCAGTAGTATTGTTCTGTAGTCTGTTGTTTGTTAAGGCAGTGCTGTGTAATCTCTTGTCATGATTGGTGATTGGTGATTTCCACATGACAAGGATTTGTGTTGTATTTCATTGTAATGCATTTTATTGTATTATATTATACTTTATGGTATTGTGTTTTATTGTATTCTATTGTATTTTATGGTATTGTATTTTATTGTATTGTATTGTATTTTATGGTATTCTATTGTATTTTATTGTATTGTATTTTATTGTATTTTCTGGTATTGTATTTTATTGTATTTTATTGTATTTTCTGGTATTGTATTTTATTGTATTGTATTTTATTGTATTTTATGGTATTGTATTTTATTGTATTGTATTTTATGGTATTGTATTGTATTTTATGGTATTTTATGGTATTGTATTTTATTGTATTGTATTTTATTGTTTTTTATGGTATTGTATATTATTGTATTGTATTTTATTGTATTTTATTGTATTTTCTGGTATTGTATTTTATTGTATTTTCTGGTATTGTATTTTATTGTATTGTATTTTATTGTATTTTATGGTATTGTATTGTATTTCACGGTATTGTATTGTATTTTATTGTATTGTATTTTATTGTATTTTATGGTATTGTATTTTATTGTATTGTATTTTATTGTTTTTTATGGTATTGTATATTATTCTATTGTATTTTATGGTATTGTATTTTATTGTATTGTATTTTATTGTTTTTTATGGTATTGTATATTATTGTATTGTATTTTATTGTATTTTATGGTATTGTATTTTATTGTATTTTATGGTATTGTATTTTATTGTATTGTATTTTATGGTATTGTATTGTATTGTATTTTATGGTATTGTATTTTATTGTATTTTATGGTATTGTATTTTATGGTATTGTATTTTATTGTATTGTATTGTATTGTATTTTATGGTATTGTATTTTATTGTATTTTATGGTATTGTATTTTATGGTATTGTATTTTATGGTATTGTATTTTATTGTATTTTATGGTATTGTATTTTATGGTATTGTATTTTATTGTATTGTAGGCTCCCTGAGAGTTCTTGCCCTCTTAGCGTCATTGCTATGTATAATCATAGAGGTGTCTTTCCTTGTGTCTCCCTTAGAGCCAAGTGTTCATCAAGGGCTTGGTCACTGTGGTGTGCAAATCAGCATTAATATTATTGTCAGAATGAAAAAATGGGAGAAAATGGTAAAGCAGCCTCTCCAGATGCCTTGCTCCTGCACAGAGCAAATTAACATAAATGTCACTGTCAAATTGAAATGAAGAAGAAACGTGGCATAGCGGGAGCGAACAGACTGATCTGTGGAGGACAACAGGACATGTTTTGCGTCTGAAGAGGTGAAAATCACAGAGAACTGTAACAATACAGTTTGCTCGAAACATGAATTTGTAGTTATTAATAGTGATAAAGTAATAACTTAAAGTGATCCCATGTTTACATTTGCAATATCCACACACCTAACAAGCACCGACAGTATGTGTACACTGTACAGAACTATAAGTGCAGCATCTGTACACTGTACAGAACTATAACTGCAGCATGTGTACGCTGTACAGAACTATAACTGCAGCATCTGTACACTGTACAGAACTATAACTGCAGCATGTGTACACTGTACAGAACTATAACTGCAGCATGTGTACACTGTACAGAACTATAAGTGCAGCATCTGTACACTGTACAGAACTATAACTGCAGCATGTGTACGCTGTACAGAACTATAACTGCAGCATCTGTACACTGTACAGAACTATAAGTGCAGCATGTGTACACTGTACAGAACTATAACTGCAGCATGTGTACGCTGTACAGAACTATAACTGCAGCATCTGTACACTGTACAGAACTATAACTGCAGCATGTGTACACTGTACAGAACTATAACTGCAGCATCTGTACACTGTACAGAACTATAACTGCAGCATGTGTACGCTGTACAGAACTATAACTGCAGCATCTGTACACTGTACAGAACTATAACTGCAGCATGTGCACACTGTACAGAACTATAACTGCAGCATGTGCACACTGTACAGAACTATAACTGCAGCATGTGCACACTGTACAGAACTATAAGTGCAGCATGTGCACACTGTACAGAACTATAACTGCAGCATCTGTACACTGTACAGAACTATAACTGCAGCATGTGTACACTGTACAGAACTATAACTGCAGCATCTGTACACTGTACAGAACTATAACTGCAGCATGTGTACACTGTACAGAACTATAACTGCAGCATCTGTACACTGTACAGAACTATAACTGCAGCATGTGCACACTGTACAGAACTATAAGTGCAGCATGTGTACACTGTACAGAACTATAAGTGCAGCATGTGCACACTGTACAGAACTATAACTGCAGCATGTGTACACTGTACAGAACTATAAGTGCAGCATGTGCATGCAGCGTGGTTGTGCCTCCTAATCGGCTCAGTCAATGACCATCACCACGTGTTTAGTGCTGTATGTAAATATGCAGAGCACGTATACATCTCCAAGGTGACAGCCAGTGGTGTGCGTGTGTGTGATTATTGACTGTGTTGACCTGCCGGTGACCCTGGCGGTGTGTGAGTACAGGGCGGGGAGTTGGTGTGATCCGCAGCACCTGTCACACACGTCAATACGCTGATAGATGGTCGCTATGGTTATTAAAGCAGAGTTAGAGCGGGGAGGGGGAGAACTGGGATGAATGATGACTGCAAATGGCTGGCTGTACGTGCGTGTGCCTGCATGCGCAGTGCAGTGTGGAGAGGAGAATGGGAAGCCGGATGGCAAGGCATCGATGTCATCTGTCTTTATTATCCTCCTGGGAAGAGAGGAGGACGAAAAGAGGAGGGAGCAGAGAGGGAGAGACAAGGAGCGGTCAGTGGTACGGCCCCATCGGCAAGCCAGGTCGCACCATGCCAGGAATGTAATGTCCCCCCTGCTGGTCATGCATTAAACCTTACAGACACACATACACACACCTCGATTCTTCATCCACCTCTCAGGCTCTCTCTCTGTTTTCCCCAATGCTTTACCCAATCTCTCCTCTATTTCCTAATTTTATTTATCCCTCCATTTTCTATGTCTCTCTCTCTTTCTGTCTCTCTCTCTCTCTCTCTGTCTCCCTCTGTCTCTCTCTGGGTCGGTCTCTCTCTCTCTTTCTGTCTCTCTCTCGCTCTCTATCTCTGTATCTCTCTCTTTCTGTCTCTCTCTCGCTCTCTCTATTTCTCTCTCTCTGTCTCTGTCTCTCTCTCTCTTATCAAGTGAGGAGAGAACCCCCACCACAATCAATCATGGTGAAGTCACAAAGCACAGCGGCACACTCAGGGCACAGCAGATGAGGCTGGGGGAGAAGAGAAGGAGAAGGAGAGGTGGAGTAGAGAAGGTCTGAGCTGTGCTGGGAGGGGAAGACAATGGGTTCACTGCACAGTCAAAGAGTGGGCACACTCACTGCTGGGGAGGGGGGCGGAGGGTGGAGGGAGGGAGGTGGTGATGAAACCAACGAGGCAACGTGATTGGTGAAGCCTCCATGAGGACCAGCCCCTCGCCAGCAAAGCTCTCTGTGTGTTCCAAATGGCACCCTATTCTCTATAAAGTGCACTACTTTTGACCAAAACCTTATAGGCACTGGTTGAAAGTAGTGCACTATATAGGGGATAGTGTGCCATTTGGGACGATACCTTTGAAATCTGTCTGAATGCAGATGTGACTGAACAGGCCTGCCATTGATATTCTCCCCCTGTCCTCTCCTCCTGTTCTTTTTTCCTGATTAGTGCTTTATTTATTGATAGCCCAGTTAATGTCCCCCCTAATTTCAGAATGCTTCTGTCGTCATTACCCAAGGAGATTAATTTGCCGCATTGTGTCTGTCTGTCTGTCTGTCTGTCTGTCTGTCTGTTTGTCTGTCTGTCTGTCTGTCTGTCTGTCTGTCTGTCTGTCTGTCTGTCTGTCTGTCTGTCTGTCTGTCTGTCTGTCTGTCTGTCTGTCTGTCTGTCTGTCTGAGTTTGGAACGCCTCAACAAATGCCTACCAGCTTATACCCTCCTCCCAAAACTGCCCCCCTCCTTACGCCCTCTACTTCTCTCTGTCTTTCACCTGGGCCGTTCTTGTAATGCAGTCAGCGCATTGACACTTTGTACTTTGACATTGTACTCCTTAAAAGAGTCCTTGTAAACGGCACAAGTTTTTCTGAACGGTTGATATTTTGCACATTTACAGGCAAGAGACAAGAATCCCATTCAGTAGTCTCAATGCCTTAAAGTGGAACTGACAGCAATTTAGCAAGATTAAATATTTTGAAATCTTTTCAGGAAGAATATGACACTTAAATATTTTCAGAAATTCTTAGAATATTTGAGCATAACTTATACTAAGGCATTTGTGAATATTGGATAGGGAAAGTGTGTTTAGATAATTAACTGTAGTAAATAAAAGCCAATAAAAACATCTGTCTCGTCCAGGACCAGAGTCTATGCAGACCAGTGCTCCATAGTACTTCAGTGCTACAGTAGGCCTTTATTTGCCACACAGGCTTGTCATCATTCACATTCATCATTGCAACAGCGAAACTTTAGATCATTAGAACACATTCACCAAAAGCCACAAAATACACCTGAATGGATGTCTGCAAATATGTAAACACCACCGGAGTCCTCTAACATGTGGGAACTTTACAGTCCTGTTGATCAAACAACCATAAAAAAATCAACAACTAAAGTTAGCCAGGGAAAGATGAGCTCAAATCCTAAGCAGGAAAACAGGTAAACCCTCTCAAACTGTTTCAGTTTGTCACGACTTCCGCCGCAGTCGGTCCCTCTCCTAGTTCGGGAGGCGTTCGGCGGTCGACGTCACTGGCCTTCTAGCCATCGCCGATCTACCTTTAATTTTCCATTGGTTTTGTCTTGTCGTCCCTCACACCTGGTTTCAATTCCATCAATTACGTGTTGTGTATTTAACCCTCTGTTCCCCCCATGTCCTTGTCCGGAATTGTTTCTTGTTAGTGCTTGTGCACATTATGCTGGTGGATACCGGGTCTTGTTTGACCCATTTCATTTATTGTTCTGTTTACGGTGTTTTTTTATTGTTTATTAAATTTCACCGTTGTAAATCAGTTTTCGCTCTCCTGCGCCTGACTTCTCTGCCGCCAGTACGCACCACGTTACAGTTAGTTGGCCATCAAAATGTCCCTGATAAATGATGGGGAATTGTAGTCTCCTCATCCTTCTGCAGCTTCCCTGCCAACAATGCATGCTTGTCCCAACCAAGCACCCAAAGCTAACTGGCTAAAGTTGACTAGCTTGCCAGCTAGCTACACCACCGGTAAAAAGTTTTAGAACACCTACTCATTCAAAGGTTTTTTTTATTTTTAGTATTTTCTACATTGCAGAGAAATAGTGAAATCATCAAAACTATGAAATAGCACATATGGAATCATGTAGTACATTTTACATTTACATTTTAGTCATTTAGCAGACGCTCTTATCCAGAGCGACTTACAGTAGTGAATGCATACATTTAATTTCATTTCATGCATTTTTATTATTTTTTTGTACTGGCCCCCAGTGGGAATCGAACCCAAAACCCTGGTGTTGCACACACCATGCTGGCGTTGCAAACACCATGCTCTACCAACCGAGCCACAGGGAAGAAAGTAACCAAAAAAAGTGTTAAACAAATCAAAATATATTTTATATTGGAGATTTTTTTATTCTTTTTATTTTTATTTATTTAACCTTTATTTAACTAGGCAATAGCCACCCTTTGTTTGATGACAGCTTTGCACACTCTTGGCATTCTCTCAACCAGCTTCATGAGGTAGTCACCTGGAATGCATTTCAATTAACAGGTGTGCCTTCTTAAAAGTGAATTTGTGGAATTTCTTTCCTTAATGCGTTTAAGCCAATCAGTTGTGTTGTGACAAGGTAGGGGGGTATACAAGATATCCCTATTTGGTAAAAGACCAAGTCCATACTATGGCAAGAACAGCTCAAATAAACAAAGAGAAATGACAATCCATTGTTACTTTAAGACATGAAGGTCAGTCAATACGGAACATTTCAAGAACTTTGAAAGTTTCTTCAAGTGCAGTCACAAAAGCCATCAAGCGCTATGATACTGGCTTTCATGAGGACCGCCACAGGAATGGAAGACCCAGAGTTACCTCTGCTGCAGAGGATTATTTCATTAGACTTACCAGACTCAGAAATTGCAGCCCAAATAAATGCTTCACAGAGTTCAAGTAACATCTCAACATCAACTGTTCAGAGGAGACTGTGTGAATCAGGCCTTCATGGTCGAATTGCTGCAACGAATCAGTACTGAAGGACACCAATAATAAGAAGAGACTTGCTTGGGCCAAGAAACACGAGCAATGGACATTAGACCGGGGGAAATTTGTCCTTTGTCTGGAGATCCAAATTGGAGATTTTTGATTCCAACCGGCGTGTCATTGTGAGACGTGGTGTGGGTGAACGGATGATCTCTGCATGTGTATTTCCCACCGTAAAGCATGGCAGAGGAGGTGTTATGGTGTGGGGGTGCTTTGCTGGTGACACTGTCTGTGATTTATTTAGAATTCAAGGCACACTTAACCAGCATGGCTACCACACCATTGTGAAGCGATACGCAATCCCATCTGGTTTGGGCTTAGTGGGACTATCATTTGTTTTTCAACAGGACAGTGACCCAACACACCTCCAGGCTGTGTAAGGGCTATTTGACCAAGAAGGAGAGTGATGGAGTGCTGCATCAGGTGACCTGGCCTCCACAATCCCCCCCGACCTCAACCCAATTGAGATGGTTTGGGATGAGTCGGAGCGCAGAGTGAAGGAAAAGCAGCCAACAAGTGCTCCACATATGTGGGAACTCCTTCAAGACTGTTGGAAAAGCATTCCAGGTGAATCTGGTTGAGAGAATGCCAAGAGTGTGCAAAGCTGTCATCAAAGCAAAGGGTGCTATTTGAATAATCTCAAATATAACATCTATTTTGATTTGTTTAACACTTTTTTGGTTACTACATGATTCCATATGTGTTATTTCATAGTTTTGATGTCTTCACTATTATTCTACAATGTAGAAAACAGTCAAAATAAAGAAAAACCCTTGAATGAGTAGGTGTTCTAAAACATTTTGGCAGGTAGTGTACTTCCAGACACAAATGAGAGAACACCGTACTCTGACCATTTTGCTCACCCTAGAAGAGCTGGTTAGGCTGTTTACATGTTATCTAGCGCGTTCGTGACTAACTATTACTTTCCTTGCCTACATTCACTGACACCGGTTGGTCATATTCAGTGGATGTTGCGTTTGTAAATGAATCAGTTATTCTGCGGTCTGGCACACAGACAAGAGCGCTCTTTAAATCGGAGTGGATAGCCAGAGTGAATTTGCGAACTCACGAGATATACTAACTCGATAACAATTGTTCAAGTTCTTGCTAGCTCACCAAATGACACCTGCATCTCCAGCTGTGTATAGCCACCGAAAAATGATATGAGGGGAAAAAGTCAGTCACTCACCCACTCCTCTAAATGACGTTTGCCTAACAGCTAGCTAGCTAGCTACCATTAGGCTCCGTGTTTTTAAGCATGCTACATAAATAGATACGCTTTCCTATTAGCCACGTTATGACTGAATTGTGATCATTGCTAGTTTTATCGTACTGACATTCCCAGCCTACATTCGTCCGTTTTTTGTCCAAAATATTGAGTCATTGAAACTGAAACCGTCCATCCAGAATGGAGGCAGCAAACAATGTACCAGAACAGCTGTGATGTACAACCTGATAGCAATATTTTTTGGACTTCCAAGAAATGTATTAATCGTGCATTGAACTGCATCCATCTATTCTGCCAACAATACCTAAGTGTACATCATGGAATGTTGAGTCAAATAGAACCAATTCTTAAAACCTCTTATAAAGTTGGTTTTGTAGCATAAACTGGGAATTTTATATGTTTTACTAATATTATGATTTTGTGTGTGTTTCATATCTACAAAGTGGTTCAAATGCTGTCAGTTCCACTTCAATTATATTCAGTGACCTGTCCATCAGTATTGTTATGATATGGGGGGAAGGTTAATGTTAGGACGTATTTTTGGGGGGGCAGGCTTTTGGTAGTTTTCCTTTTTGTACATAGTTATGTTTCGTCACCATCCGAACAAATAATTATACGCTTGGACTGGCTGACCAAGAGTTCAAGAGAGACAAAGCTGGCCCTCGACCAAGGCAAGGTTGCTGTCTCTCTGGGCACATGTACATTCAACACCTAGGTGTATTAACACTGATTTCTCACATAAATGAACACATTCATTCAGGTTACAGACCATGTAACTAGGCCTAGGAACCCTAGACAAAGCAAGTGCAACACTATCCCTAGGCTAGTTATGGGTCGACACAGTATGACCTCTTGTGCCTCATCATATTGCAACCCCCCCCCCTTCACCTGGCAGACTGAATGTCCACACTACATCATATAACCCCCCCCCCCCCCACACACACATTCCTTCCCAGTGTCCCCATTGTACCCAGCTGCTGCTCCAAGCCCAGCTGCACCCAGATTGATGTCTCATGGATCACAATAAATCCTCTCATTCAGTCCAGAACCATCGCTGTCTGGCCTGTCTGTCTTTCTATCTATCTGGCGGCTCTTGTCTCTCTGTCAATCTGGCCTGCCTGTCTGTCTGGCCTGTCTGTCTGTCTGGCCTGTCTGTCTGTCTGGCCTGTCTCTCTGTCTGTCTGTCTGGCCTGTCTGTCTGTCAGTCTGTCTGGCCTGTCTCTCTGGCTTGTCTGTCTGGCCCGTCTGTCAATCTGGGCTGGGTTTCCCAAAAGCATCATAGCACTAAGATCATCTTTCGTCGATTTGGTTTCAATAGAATGAAGATGATCTCAGTGTTACGAAGCATTTGGGAAACCTGGCCTGTCTGTCTCTGCAGGGTTGAAAATGATACGCTTACAATGATCCCAACCCCTCCATGACAATAGCTTCCATCGGAAGACTGTTTTTCCCCCTGATGACCTTTGTGAGTACTTCTGTCTTTGTTAACTGTAACCCTGTAACATTGTTCACAGACATTACTGGTACACTCGGGAGCTGTCTCAGATATGATCCACTAACTTGTTGCTTTCACCGATGCATTCTAAAGTGTCTTTGACAGATCCGTCTATTGATTGAGTAGATATAAGAGCAAGACAAGTCTATTTGAGATGCCCCCAAATGTTGATCATGCTCTATCGGTTTTCCAAATGGGTCAGAGGAGAATGGGCTCCTTAGTCAGGGACAGGAGAGGAGGAGGCCCTGGCAGTGTGGCACCAACGGGTTAACTAATTATAACATTAGTCTGTGCTGCCTGTCTCTCTCTCAGGTGATCAGTCAAGGTTATCCAGTCATCCCCTTTTCACTCCTCTCTCTCATCCCCTCATTACTTTCCCCTGCTATCTCCCATAAACACCTGCAGCCCAGCCATCAGTAGTATTATACAGTAGCTGCACAGACACACACACACAGAGACACACACAGAGACACACACACACACACACACACACACACACACACACACACACACACACACACACACACACACACACACACACACACACACACACACACACACACACACACACACACACACACAGACACACAGTATCACCAGGGTCCATACACTTGTAGTCTTTGTCCAGACGAAACCAGGCCCTGCCCATCACATTCATCTAACAGCAGCACTGTTTATATTTTTGTGGGGAGAGAAAAGTCCTCCTCTTACTCTGGAGTTTATTGACTAAGCATTAAGTGGACATTATCAGCCGATGGCCTGGTTATTTATGAGGCGGTGATAAAGGCTTGGAGACTGAGTTATGTGAGAACCGCGCTCTGGATGAAAGGTGCTCATACACAACACTGATACCCGCTGCTCGGCACTCTGTGTCTGGGTAGAGAGAGAGCAGGGATGGGCATAAATTACAAATTACAATTACAAAATACAACTACAAATAACCTAAAAACCATGTATCAAAATAAAATATAAGATCATTTTGCAAAGTATTGTAGTTAATTAAAATACATGTATTTTGTATTTTAAAATACAAAAATAAATGTGCAAGTAGCCAGCCGAACAGCAACAACATTCTCAGTAACTCTTACAGAAACTTCTTACTTGCTATGACTGTGATATGTTGCTGTTTATCTTATTTGAATGCATTGTCAGTCTGTATATTTAACCTGTCTCCTCCCCTTCATCTACACTGATTGAAATGGATTTAACAGGTGACATGAAAAAGGGATTCACCTGGTCAGTCTGTCATGGAAAGAGCAGATTTTCCTAACGTTTTATACACACAGTGTATATGTGATAATGAACAACTGCAAAGCACATTAAGTATTGTCATTGGCCTTTTTTAGGCGCGGAGCTCATTAGAGTAATACATAGAATGCTTTGCAATTGTTCATTGTTACATATACATTTATATTTAGTTCATTTAGCATGTAGAGCATTTAGCAGATGCTCTTATCACTCCATAGTGCCACCAGACATTTGATACCAATGCAGGGTGAAAGGGGGCCACAAAATTGTGAACCGCTATAAAGAAATGGTATAGAAAAGTATTTTGTAATTTCAAAATACAAATTAAAGCTTTCAAAAGCATCTTCTTACAAAATACATTGGAGTGTAGTTCAGCCCAATGTAATACAAGAAACTCAGAAGTAATTAAAATACACTGCTCAAAAAAATAAAGGGAACACTTAAACAACACAATGTAACTCCAAGTCAATCACACTTCTGTGAAATCAAACTGTCCACTTAGGAAGCAACCCTGATTGACAATAAATTTCGCATGCTGTTGTGCAAATGGAAAAGACAACAGTTGGAAATTATAGGCAATTAGCAAGACACCCCCAATAAAGGAGTGGTTCTGCAGGTGGGGACCACAGACCACTTCTCAGTTCCTATGCTTCCTGGCTGATGTTTTGGTCACTTTTGAATGCTGGCGGTGCTTTCACTCTAGTGGTAACATGAGACGGAGTCTACAACCCACACAAGTGGCTCAGGTAGTGCAGCTCATCCAGGATGGCACATCAATGCGAGCTGTGGCAAGAAGGTTTGCTGTGTCTGTCAGCGTAGTGTCCAGAGCATGGAGGCGCTACCAGGAGACAGGCCAGTACATCAGGAGACGTGGAGGAGGTCATAGGAGGGCATCAACCCAGCAGCAGGACCACTACCTCCGCCTTTGTGCAAGGAGGAGCAGGAGGAGCACTGCCAGAGCCCTGCAAAATGACCTCCAGCAGGCCACAAATGTGCATGTGTCTGCTCAAACGGTCAGAAACAGACTCCATGAGGGTGGTATGAGGGCCCGACGTCCACAGGTGGGGGTTGTGCTTACAGCCCAACACCGTGCAGGACGTTTGGCATTTGCCAGAGAATACCAAGATTGGCAAATTCGCCACTGGCGCCCTGTGCTCTTCACAGATGAAAGCAGGTTCACACTGAGCACGTGACAGACGTGACAGAGTCTGGAGATGCCGTGGAGAACGTTCTGCTGCCTGCAACATCCTCCAGCATGACCGGTTTGGCGGTGGGTCAGTCATGGTGTGGGGTGGCATTTCTTTGGGGGGCCGCACAGCCCTCCATGTGCTCGACAGAGGTAGCCTGACTGCCATTAGGTACCGAGATGAGATCCTCAGACCCCTTGTGAGACCATATGCTGGTGCGGTTGGCCCTGGGTTCCTCCTAATGCAAGACAATGCTAGACCTCATGTGGCTGGAGTGTGTCAGCAGTTCCTGCAAGAAGAAGGCATTGATGCTATGGACTGGCCCGCCCGTTCCCCAGACCTGAATCCAATTGAGCACATCTGGGACATCATGTCTCGCTCCATCCACCAACACCACGTTGCACCACAGACTGTCCAGGAGTTGGCGGATGCTTTAGTCCAGGTCTGGGAGGAGATCCCTCAGGAGACCATCCGCCACCTCATCAGGAGCATGCCCAGGCATTGTAGGGATGTCATACAGGCACGTGGAGGCCACACACACTACTGAGCCTCATTTTGACTTGTTTTAAGGACATTACATCAAAGTTGGATCAGCCTGTAGTGTGGTTTTCCACTTTAATTTTGAGTGTGACTCCAAATCCAGACCTCCATGGGTTGATAAATTGGATTTCCATTGATTATTTTTGTGTGATTTTGTTGTCAGCACATTCAACTATGTAAAGAAAAAAGTATTTAATAAGATTATTTCTTTCATTCAGATCTAGGATGTGTTATTTAAGTGTTCCCTTTATTTTTTTGAGCAGTATACTTATTTCAAATACATGTAACAGAAATACTGCCCATCTCTGAGAGACAGGCAAGCCAGCTGGGACTGGCGCTGGAAGCCCAGGCCAAAATGGAGCTGAAACGCTGCTTCATTTAGGATTTATGGATTTATGATTCTTCCATAGGTCAAACGAGGAGCTGCTTATGCATGTTTCACTGTCACTGTTATGGCGCCGGTCCCCTTGGCACGACTGTATGTATGCAGTACATAGTGAAATGTTCATACTTGCCTCAGGCTATACAGCAAAGGCTTACTGAATTCTATTGACCTATTGACCTATTGACCTTAATCCACAACACACACACATCTTCATACTGTACACACACCCATTTGCACCCACACATACTTTAACTGCACACAAACACAGCTTCACCCAAATCCAGAACACAAACACAGCTTCACCCAAATCCAGAACACAAACACAGCTTCACCCAAATCCAGAACACAAACACAGCTTCACCCAAATCCAGAACACAAACACAGCTTCACCCAAATCCAGAATACAAACACAGCTTCACCCAAATCCAGAACACAAACACAGCTTCACCCAAATCCAGAGCACAAACACAGCTTCCCACATACTGTACACACACTAGGGTTGCAAAATACTGGTAACTTTCACAAATTACCAAGGTTTTTCCAGAAATCCAGGATGGAAGATTCCTAGTCACCCCTATCTTCATCCACACATACTGTACACACCCCTATCTTCATCCACACATACTGTACACACACCCCTATCTTCATCCACACATACTGTAGACACACCCCTATCTTCATCCACACATACTGTAGACACACCTATCTTCATCCACACATACTGTACACACCCCTATCTTCATCCACACATACTGTAGACACACCCCTATCTTCATCCACACATACTGTAGACACACCCCTATCTTCATCCACACATACTGTAGACACACCTATATCTTCATCCACACATACTGTACACACCCCTATCTTCATCCACACATACTGTAGACACACCCCTATCTTCATCCACACATACTGTAGACACACACACACACACACACACACACACTATATTTTTACTATCTGTAACTGTACACACACCCACTACCTGAAGGAAGCCATCTTACTCTGCACTAGATCAGGTCAAAAAACCAAAATGATGTTGGGCAGCTGTCGCCTGGGAGTGGGTAATTACAGTGCTATGTGGACAGCTTAATTCTAAACAGGTACTAAAAGCATCATCCATCATCCAATCACTGACACCCGCCTCACCATCGTCACGTGACATGAGTGGAGTGTGGAGCTGTAGGGGAGATTGGTAAGGGGGGGTTGGAGTGTGCGCATGTGTGTGTGGGTGTGTGTTTCTGTATGTGAGCATGATTGCGCACGCGTGTGTGTGTGTGTGTGTGTGTGTGTGTGTGTGTGTGTGTGTGTGTGTGTGTGTGTGTGTGTGTGTGTGTAGAGGGGGAGTCAGAGCGAGAGGGGCGTGATTGGCTGCTGCCAGAAGTGCTTTTAGAAATCAGCCAGTCAGAGGAGATGACCTGCCAATGACCTTGTATCACTTGACCTCCCAACCCTGAAGGTTAGTCACTCATAGAGAGAGAGAGAGAGAATCTGGCTAAAAATACTGCAATCAGTTATAGAACCCATTTCCCTCTATGGTTGTGAAGTCTGGGTCCACTCACCAACCAATAACTCACAAAATGGGACAAACATCTGATTGAGGCTCCGCATACAGATTTCTGTAAGAATATACTTTGTGTGCAATGCAGACCCCCTAAACAATGCAGATCAGAACGAAGACTATAACAGCTAGATGTCAACATCCAGAAAAGGCGGCGATGCTCACACATTCCATCACAAAGCCCTCACCTACAGAGAGATTAACTTAGAGAAGAGTCCTCTCAGCCATTTCACAAACACAAACAGACCCCACAGAGCCCTAGGACAGCAACACAATTAGACCCAATCATGAGAAAGAAAAATATAACTATTTGACACACTGAATAAATATATAAAAAATAATACTGAGCAAATTGGAATGCTATCTGGCTCTAAACAGAGAGTACACAGTGGCAGAATACCTGACCACTGTGACTGACCCAAAATTAAGAAAATCCTTAATTATGTACTGACTCAGTGAGCATAGCCTTGCTATTGAGAAAGGCCGCCGTAGGGAGACCTGGCTCTCAAGAGAAGACAGGCTATGTGCACACTACCCACAAAATGAGGTGGAAACTGAGCTGCACTTCCTAACCTCCTGCCAAATGTATGACCACCTTTTAGACACGTACATTTAGGCTTGAGTGTACATTGAGGGTTGAGTGTACATTTAGGCTTGAGTGTATATTGAGGGTTGAGTGTACATTGAGGATTGAGTCTACATTGAGGGTTGAGTGTATATTGAGGGTTGAGTGTATATTGAGTGTTGAGTGTACATTGAGAGTTGAGTGTATATTGAGGGTTGAGTGTACATTGAGGGTTGAGTGTACATTGAGGGTTGAGTGTACATTAAGGGTTGAGTGTACATTGAGGGTTGAGTGTACATTGAGGGTTGAGTGTACATTGAGAGTTGAGTGTACATTGAGGATTGAGTCTACATTGAGGGTTGAGTGTGTATTGAGGGTTGAGTGTACATTGAGGGTTGAGTGTACATTGAGTGTGAGTGTATATTGAGTGTTGAGTGTATATTGAGAGTTGAGTCTACATTGAGAGTTGAGTGTACATTGAGGCTTGAGTGTACATTGAGGATGGGTGTACATTGAGAGTTGAGTGTACATTGAGAGTTGAGTCTACATTGAGGTTTGAGTGTACATTGAGGGTTGAGTGTACATTGAGGGTTGAGTGTACATTGAGGTTTGAGTGTACATTGAGGGTTGAGTGTACATTGAGGGTTGAGTGTACATTGAGGTTTGAGTGTACATTGAGGGTTGAGTGTACATTGAGGGTTGAGTGTACATTGAGGGTTGAGTGTACATTGAGGTTTGAGTGTACATTGAGGGTTGAGTGTACATTGAGGGTTGAGTGTACATTGAGGTTTGAGTGTACATTGAGGTTTGAGTGTACATTGAGGGTTGAGTGTACATTGAGGGTTGAGTCTACATTGAGGTTTGAGTGTACATTGAGGTTTGAGTGTACATTGAGGGTTGAGTGTACATTGAGGGTGAATGGGCAAGACAAAAGATGAAGTGCCTTTGAACAGGGTATGGTATTAGGTGTCAGGCAACGCTGCTGGGTTTTTCATGCTCAACAGTTTCCTGTGTATTTCAAGAGTGGTCCACCACCAAAAGGACATCCAGACAAATTGAAACTGTGGGAAACATTGGAGTCAACATGGGCCAGCATCCCTGTGAAAAAAGGCAACCAGTGGAACGCAAACAACATTTAAATACCACCAATATTTCTCTGTTTATTTATCTTCCCCCACTATTCATACTCCAACTATTTGTACACTGCTAAAACACTGTACATAGTTGATAATATAACACGTGAAATGTCTTTATCTTTTTTAGTGCAATGTTTACAATTCATTTCTAATCGTTTTTTGTTGATATTGTTAAATATGTTTCTTCTCACTTTTGTTTATTGCCAATAAAGCCCTTTGAATTGAGAGAGAGAGAGGGAAGGAGAGAGGGAAGAGGAATGGCAGCGAGGAAGAGAAGAATGGTGTGAGGGGAGTGGGGAGGCAGCAGGAGAGAAAGAGGGAGTGATGAGTAAAGAAGGGAAAGGAGGGGTAAAGCCTGAGGTTTGATTGACCCTCTTTTCATAAAGGGACTGATGAAAATAGGTTTTTATAGTCATCCAGGCCAGTGCCGCAGTCCGTCTCACATATCCTAGAGTATATGACAAAATATCTCAACATTTAGACATGTTAGTTTAAAAAACAGCCAAGGACTATGAAATGTGTATAATGTTTCAAACAATACAGCATGTGTAAACATTTTGTTCATATAATTGTAGTATTGTTATGTCTCCTCAGGAAAACATAGGTTCAGGGACGTGATTGTACGGAAATCAGTTTTCTTTTCTCTGCTCTGTGAAAAATAAACAAAAATAGTGGCTGACGGCTGGCACAGACCTGACTGAGAAAGGTTCATGAACTGGGCTCCTATTCAGCACGCACGGATGATTCACAGATGAGGCACAAAGACATATCTGAAAGAAAGAAAGTGTCCTCGAACCGCACCCGCCCCTTCTCTTCTCCTGTCCTCTCTCCTCTGCCCGCCGCCCCACCTCCCTTCTCCCCTCCTCTCTCCTCTGCCCGCCGCCCCACCTCTCTCCTGTCCTCTCTCCTCTGCCCGCCGCCCCACCTCTCTCCTGTCCTCTCTCCTCTGCCCGCCGCCCCACCTCTCTCCTGTCCTCTCTCCTCTGCCCGCCGCCCCACCTCTCTCCTGTCCTCTCTCCTCTGCCCGCCGCCCCACCTCTCTCCTGTCCTCTCTCCTCTGCCCGCCGCCCCACCTCCCTTCTCCCCTCCTCTCTCCTTGGTCCACCACCCCACCTCCCTGCTTCTTTCCTCTCTCCTCTCCTCTCCTCTCTCTTCTGCCCCGCCGCCCCACCTTCCTACTCCCCTGTGCTACCCTCGCTCTTCTCCATATGTCTGAGAGCCTGTCATTATGGTAACCTCCCTCGGGCAGCAGAGAAGGGGGGTCGACTTTAGTTCAGACAAATAGGCATTGCATGGCTCATTTATGATGTTTTGTTTCGTGTGTGTGTGTGTGTGTGTGTGTGTGTGTGTACTCTAAATACTGGTACCGGAAGTAAATATTATTGCCTCATTTGAAGTGAAAAAATCTGAATCAAATATTGATTATTTTGTATGAAATATTTTTTATGCATCCTACAAAACCATCAATCCAAAAATCAATCTTCTATTAAAATGAATTCAAAAAATAACTTTAGGGCTCCTTCATTACAACAGCTAGACTAAAGTATGTCTGATATCTTGAATGCAGCGTCAGCAACCCCTGTAGAGGCTTATTGTTTTGTTTTCCCCTACTCACTTTATGCCTGTGTGCAATTTTTAAAAGGGCAATACAAAGCGCCAATGTAAACAGAGCTGTAGGATAGAGGTCAGTAGCTCCGCACACACAATCTGCAGTGACATCCATTCATTTTACTGATGTGTGTTTTCCTGAGGAGAGGAGGAATCCTTTCTGAGCCTGCAGCCAACTGCTTTGTTTAAGGCTCAGAGACAAACCTGTCTCTATTCAATGTCTGTATGGGGAAATAACAGGAGAATTCCTATGCAATAAACATGCAACCTTGACACAGTTTCACCTCTGTATGCACCCCTCCTTTCTCTCTCTCCCTCCTTTCTCTCTCTCCCTCCCTTTCTCTTCCTCTCTCTATGTCTCTCTTCTTCTCTCGTTCTACCTTTCTCTCTCTCTCTCTCTCTCTCCATCTCTTCCTCTCTCTCTCCCTCACTCTCCCCTCGCTCTTACTCTCTCTTCCTAGCTCTCCCTCTCTCTTCCTCGCTTCCTCTCTCTTCCTCGCTCTACCTCTACCTTGAGCTGACTTGATCGCAGACCTGTCCAAGAGGACATTTCCCTTGTCCGGCAGCCAGAAGTGCTGAGTGCTGCTGTTTTCTTTATACACAGAAATACGCTGATACTGTAAGCTGTCCCCAAACACCTGGTCGCTGGAGGAGGAGGAGGAGAAGAGGAAAGAACTGTGGTGTGGGTGCGTGTGTGTGCATATGTTTATCGCTGCTTTGAATAATCAATTCTCAAACAAACATAGGATAGCCAAGAGAGAGAGAGAGAGAGAGAGAGAGAGAGAGAGAGAGAGAGAGAGAGAGAGAGAGAGAGAGAGAGAGAGAAAGAGAGAGAGAGAGAGAGAGATACCCCGGAACACAGTATTTATTTAAATTCATTAGTAGCAATGAAATGTTTAAATTGATTTAATTTCAGAGTACACTTATTGCATGTACATTATGCATTACGTTAATACTAGGTTTACTGAATTAATTAATTACAATAAAGCAAGTAAGAAATCACTTACACGTGTAAATGCAAAAGTAATGCAACATGCCTTTGAATCATTATGCATTTAAATGAGTTACGGTATCTAATGCTATTGGGCTCGTAACCATGAGAACAGGTGTCCATATTGCTATAACCAGAATAATTGCATGGCTCCTGTTATAGCCATGTGGTCCCGGAAAAACTCAAGGATTTATGGTTTAACTTTAGATATGTCTCTGAATGCTTGCAATATAAAAAGTTTTGAACTCACTATGCAATATAAAAGTTTTGACTGGGTTCAACCTTATCAATGCACGTTTTGAATAGTTTTGAACCCTTATTAATACTAGTGTCAGTGCATGACAGAGCTGTCACTGTGATGAGGGAGCTGTGCATCTTGGGAAAAGAGAGGAAAGAGGAGTAATGATCCATCAGACAACAATGGTTGAATGGTTTCAAACTAAATGTCAGTCTACACAAAATTACAAAGGTGCTCTCATCAGTTGACAGGCAGGCAGCCCAACGCTGAACCTGTCAGAGGACGACTAGAAAGGTGTTTTCAGGAGCTCAGGGATACATGTACTTAAAAGCAGTTATTGCTAGCTGCTCAGTGCCTCTGTGTCCACGAGATATGGGGGCATATTTATACATTTTGGTTAAAGTCCGCTAATTGAGTCAAATAACAGTGCATCAAAATCAGAATCATCATTTTCATCTTTATCATGCACATCAGAAACATCATCATCATCAACATTATACTGTAATAGTGAGTATATTTTGTAACTAATTCCTTATAGCATTCCTAATATGGTCATCATGTTTTATTGCAGGAAGCAAAACTAATGGTGTGTATTTAAATGACTTTAAATGACTTTAAGTTACTGTGCAAAATATACAAATACATTTGGTACAGTGCACTGCCTGAGGTTGCACAGTTATCCTCCCATTGATTCATCCAAGCTCATCTTTCTCAGGTCATAAGGCATTAAAGGCATTAGACTTCAGCTTTATGAATTAAGTCTGTATAGTTTCATTGTTTTTTCAAGTTCTTGTAGGTGAAAACTAATTAACTAAAAAAATGGCTGTAGGGAGCACTTTTGGCAGAATTATTTGACAAAGGAGGCAATACGTTTTTGTCGATTAACTGTTGACATGCAATGGAGGAGCATACTGAATACATCATTTCCATATGACATTGTTGCATAACAATTTAATAACAAATGAAATGCAATGGAGGACTACAAAATTGAATGTTATCAAATAATAAGCATGATCGTAACAGATCCATAATTATAGCGAAATGAATAGTGTTCTAGTATCAGGCTATAGAATATTATTCTTCTGGGGCCGATTCAATGCTGGATGAAATATTGTCCTGAACAAAAGTTTTTTTCCTTGTTGAAAAAGCCATAAAGCTTGTGAGCCTCTGAGGTCACCCAGATGAAGGATCATTTTTCTCTCCTTGACTCACTGACCAGGTCACTGTCGTCTGTAGGCATGTTGAAGGTCACCAGGTCAGAGTTGAACTCTGGAGTAACTGCATACATTAGCAAGACTTGCACAAACTTATGTGCATGTGTCCATAATAACTCTACAATAGTGGCATATTCATTCATGTAAAACTATGCATTGAAAATCCCAAAATACAAGTACAATTGTCTACACTTGCAATTCATTTAAATGAAGGTATTCGTAAGTAGGCCAATAGTTTACACCAAGTAAATGAAACAATTCCGTGTTTCCAATTGTTTTGTAATTTTCAGCCCTGCACCACATTTACTGGTGATAAATAACACACACAAAAACTAATCTACTAAATTAAATTAGGAGCGTATTCGATATTTCCAAAAAAAAAATGGTTTATCCCTTGTGTGGTTTTAAAGGTGACATTAAGCTATAAGTCCTATATATTAACACCCCGGATAACCTGTTACTCCGTTAATAACGTTTTTATGAGGCATTAAACGAATCTCTACGGAACGCATTTCAGAGGTGTCGTGCGTGCCTAGGCACTTCATTAGCTCATTTATAAGAGAACATGACAGTTTAGAGAGCGTTTTATCGTCCAGCCATGAGTGTTCAAACTGTAAAAAGTATTCAGAAGTGGATTCTTCATTTCTGAAATATGTTTATGATAAGGCTATAGCTCACTCGTTTAGGAAAGAGAATTCTACAATCATTTGCACTTGCAGTTCCGTTGAAATGCGTTCAAATATTTGATTCAAATGGTATGATTAACTTTGATCAATGCATTAAACCTGCCAATCAATAGATCTATCAGTCAATTTCCACATGAATCCTTCAGTGCTGGCGGAATAATTAAAACCATTAAGACATATTGAAATACAACGGGTGAAAGTGAAGAGAGAGAGAGAGACTGGAACCAACAATGTTGAATAGAGAAAGAAAAATAAATGCAAGAATTATTCATATTCAAGAACATGAAATAGGTAAATATAACATAATACAATTCAAATAACTTTTAAGTTATTCAAAATGTGTATAACCAAAATACATTTACTTTAGATAGGCTATTGACAGAAATTATTTTGGAATTAGCTTTCAGCCTTACGCGGTCCTTGAAAGTCACTGGAAAATGTAAAATCAATTGGATATTATTTTAAAACAAGATAAACGCTGACGGAAATGTAGACATTTTAGTCAAGAAGATTTTAAGTAGGCTGTTCGGAAGAAAGAGCTGGCCACAACGTTATTGTAGTGATGCTTTAATGACATGTAAGAGACAATAAATAACTAAATAAATAAGTTTAATAGGCCTACTAAATACACAAATAAATATAATAATATTGGTTGTCTGAATAAAGTTATGTTATTTGGTATAAACTCATAAAGTGCATGAATCTTTATATTATTTCACCTGACAAAAGAGCGCAACTCAAATGTCCTCTTGAATAGGCTACTCCGATTAAAAGTCTCAGGACTATATGCGCCTCTAAAATGAGGAATCACTGAGTCAAACATTTACAATAACACATTCTGGAGTTCACAACACTGACCCTGCTTTCCGTGTTTTTGTTTGGTATGAAACAACACGACCCTGATTAACCAATTAGGAAGAAATTCCTCCTAATGGAGAATCAAAGAACCTGCATGTTGATGATACTGTCTGCCGCTATTACACACCTTGTTGTGTAACGCATGAGACACTTCCTCTAGTTGAGTGTTAAGGGGCGGCAGGTGTTTGGGAGAGCACGAGGTCGGTACAAGTTGTCCAGGAGAGGAATAAGTGTCCAGGCTGTTGGAGCGTGAGCTTTCTGAGCAGCTCGAGGACACGGCAGGGGCCACCGGGAGAAGGCCCTCGCGCATTAATTTCTTCTGTTTCATGCGCCGGTTCTGGAACCAAATCTTCACCTGCGTCTCGCTCAGTTGCAGGGCGCTCGCGATCTCCACGCGTCTGGTGCGCGTCAGGTACTTGTTGAAGTGGAACTCCTTCTCGAGCTCTGTGAGCTGTTTGGTGGTGAAACTGGTCCTTAGTACCCCGTTAGCGGTAATATGATGCCCATCGGTGGGAATGCTGTGGTTACCTCCACCTCCTCTGTCCATACTGACGCCCGGAGCGACTAAACTTAATCCACAGGCCATGTGCAGCTTGGCTGAAAAGACAGTTAAAACACAGGTATAGTATAAATATATCGGCTGAATTCAATGAAGTAACCCAGCCATAAAATATAGACAGTACAAAATGTATGACTACCGGTTTATATCAATCACAATTACTTATAAAACATATATTAAATAGGTTAATTCAGTTAATTGGTTAATTGTATTAACATCCATAAACTGGAGTAGATGATTGCGCGGGGGAAACTTGGCTCTAGTGCCAAACATTCAGCTGTGAAGTTCCTGATACGGGTGTATCTGTACCACGAGGACAGGTGTTGGGTGTAAAAACGTATATCACAGTACAGGTACAGGCTATCTAACAGGGCCTATATCAGAGAGAACAGAAAGCTCCTATGATAAATGTTGACATGTCAGAGACAGGTTACATATACAGAGGCTACCAAACCTAACCTGAAATGAGAGTGCAGTAGCCAATAGTGAATATGAAAAAACATAGACAGACAAAACAGTACAGTAAGTAAATAAGCGCTTTGGCTCTCATGAATAGATAATCACATTCTGATTAATGGCGTCTAAGATAATAGAAATTGGCGCTGGCCAGAAGGCGTAAAATGAAAATATTTGAGGAATGACTTGCACGCTTAAGAAATAGCCAGCCAGCAAAAGCCAGGGCAAGCCGCCGAGCCGAGGCCTTCCGAGCCAAGGAGAGAGAGAGAAAGAAGAGAAGAAGATAAGGAGAGAGAGAGAGAAAGATCGATACACATTGCCTCAGCCATCTGGGCATCCTGCCCACAGTAATTCAGGTGCTGTCAGAGCATAATCGAAGAATGACACACTGGGAGTATATACACTGTACCAGCAGGTCAAGAGGCAGAGGGGTGGTAGGCCTTTATGCAAGAGAGAACATAGGGATGCTTTGCTTCGTGCCAAGACTAATATACCCCCCTGAAACGTTGCTGCTGCTGTCACTAATCATACTACTGCTAACAATGTAGCGCTAAAGAGATCTACTCCAACCCTGGAAATCATCCTTACAGATACTATATCAATATCTTTGCAGCTGTTTGTATGGTAGCTTAGAAAGCTGGCTAGAGGACATTGATACCAGTCCTGGCAAGCAACATTAACAATCAATATAAATGAAGACATATGTGGTGACCATATGAACTGTCAGCCTGGTACCAACTGATACGCGTCGACAGCATTAATTGTTCTACTGTATTTGTATGTCTCTGAGACAGACTACAAAGAAGGCATCCATGTCGTCTTCAAACTCTAGAGGCTTTATTTATGAAGCGTTCCCCCTGTCCATATCATTTATATTCATTATGGTCAAAAAGGCAAACTGATCATATATCAGAACTCCTATTCTGAGGCGCTTTGTGAATACAGGCCCAGATTGCACGTCATAATAGAACCAGATAGAAGGATCTCTACTGGGTCCATATCACCCCAATAAAGCATCTCTTTATTCAGATGTGTTCGAGTTGTTCCGAAGGCTGTGAGCTCATAGTTTCCCCTTTTCACCTCACACTGGATACTCAGATTTAGATATTGTGCTGTGGGGTCTTGTGAGACGACATCTCTTTGTCAGGATGAGAAATTACTTTTAATGGGCAAAGTCAAGATACTCAAGGTATTTTTTGAAATATACCACGTATTCTACATGAGTTGTATGATCTAATTTCTGTGAAATCAGAACGTTTATTCTGAATGTCACAGTAAAGGCTCATGAGATGTTGGTGGACTGATGATATGTGACAATGATTATGTTAAAACGGACACATGTAAAGGTGCTGGGCACTGAGATCAATACACAACGCTCTCATTACTGTACAGACAGATAATCAATAAGCAGAGAGCTCTGATGTTACTAACGTTATAGGGAGTGAGTTCGGCTAAACTTAACATTAGCTGCATTGCACACTGCACGCTCAGGCAATATTGCATTGTCAGAGCACAGTGATGTGAAAGCAAAGCACGTGGATAGCTATTATATTTATATTCTATTATTTCATTGTATTCCCTTCTATTGTGTTCTAGTATGGGAAATATCTCCATCATTTTTCTGTGCCCAATAGGTAGAGAGAGGCAAGTTGGCCTACACTGTATAATAACCATGTACCCCTCGCCCAGCCTCCCCTGCCCTTATCCCAGTCCATTCCCATTATCCCAATCCGGGTAGAATACATAGTTCCATTGTCACATATGGTTATTGTGGTAGGCTGATTCAGGAATTGTAAGTATTACAGTTATCATATTAATATTTTTGCTGGAAGTTTTGTTAAAGGTAAATTCACAAGTATGCATGTATTTGTACATTTTGAGCCATCACATGCTGAAAAATAGGCTACATGCATCCAAATGTATAATTTTCTTATTTTAAAAAAGGTTGTTGATGATGTTGAGCGACTTTACGAAACTTCATCTACGCTCGAACACGTCACACTTTGTTGCCCGTAGCATAGTAGCCTAGTCTGTACTTCCTCACAGCACAGCACTGTCCTTCATACTGAATTGTGAATATGGCACATTACATTGTATACTTTCCAATAGTAGGCTATGTTGATGAATCAATGACAGTTTACTAAAAGTTATAGGTGCTGTTGTTTTTCGTATCAACAATAAATACAATGTTTTAAAAAGTAGTTTGTCAATAAGATGCTTATTGTCTTTCCAAATGGAAATGTGAACTCTAAAACTTACCCGTCCGAGCTTGACTTCTCTTCTTCACGTTCATCCAATCAAAAGTTTTGCTCCTGTGACTGAGTTCAGCTACCTTACACTTGGGGTCGGAGGGAGAGCTGCTGTCCACAACAGCAAAGTGAACATTAGACCCATCATGAGTGTAGATTTTAATGTGCGCATTTATAGACCCGAATTCAGCGTGCGCCAGCGCCTCAGTCCCGGTGATGTGTGTGGAAGAGGAGTACCCAAGTCCCGGGAAGTCGTGTTCCTGCACCCGGAGGTAGGAGGGGAGACGAGAGTAGTGAAGGCAGGCCGGTGGCGTGCTTGAAGAGCCCTGACTCTGTGTCAGAGGAGAGCTGCTCGAGCCTGAGTAGACTGGGAGCTGAGTTACCGTGCAGTCGGTTGCAGAATTGGCACCGGAGAAAGACGGGTAACTGTGTTGTAATGAATATCCCGTGTCACCCTCTGATAAAGAGTTACCCTCATTGCCAGCTCCAAGTTCTGGAGAAATGATCTGGTCCAAGTCACCTATCCTGATCTCCCTTGGTCGGTATCCCCCTGCGAACAGAGCGCTACTCTCCCCATCGCACGTTAACTCTTGATACAAATTCATTATCACCTACGCATAATCATTGGATCGGTCAAACGGTTATAGGACTCATGGACGGGTGGCCTCTAGCTAACACCCAATAACGCATGGATGACCGAGATAGCGACCATTGGCAGTCAGAGGGACATGCCCTGGAGAAATTCGATCTCTGATTGATGGAGATGACGTGCCCTCTTGGTCTTGGCCAATAGATGGACATCTATGTCATCCACAGGGGACAACACACTGATTAACCAAGCCAATCAAGTTGTGGACTCATTTCAGGTGGTCAAATGAATGGACTCCAGTACAGCAGACAATAGCTGTTTCGTCCCCATCATTCATGGGAACTTTCTTTTCTCAAACAGGGCTGTTTAAATGAGTAGGATTTACACATTAGATGGACATAGAAGAGGTACTTGGTGATCATATAGGACTGGGATATGGAGAAGCAAGTAAGTCAAGTTTGCTGAGACGCTTCTGAAGTCTGTCTTTCATCAAAATGTCACTGCTCGTTTCTAAAACAGACACAGGTAAGATGACGTCAGCTGTGGTATGTTTCTCTGTACCACAGTGCTGCAGGCCTGCGGTGATCTACCAACTTTGTGACTTTCATGCCAGCTTTGTTGTTATCAATTATAACCGATTAGGGCTAGATGTTTTTTTAATAACTGGTTTTAAGGTCCAAGTAATAAAATAGCAATATTTGTTAGCAGGTCCTGAATTTAAATGTTTGCCAATAGGAATATAGGCCAAAGCCGTTCATTATACAAAAACCCTCAAAATGTAATAGACTAAGGGAATCCAGACTAGTCATTGACATTAGTCTCGTACACAATTATCCTGCGATTATGGTTTCTTTGGCTGCAGAGGCAGTGATCAGTGCAGGGCTTAAGGTCATGTTAAAGACACACTTAATGGGTTCAAAGGTCGTGACCGCGGCTGTTGAGCTCTTCTCTGACATTTACATGTTAGTCATTTAGCAGACGCTTTTATCTCGAGCGACTTGCAGGAGCAATTAGGGTTAAGTTCGAGGGCACATCGACAGATTTTTCACCTAGTCGTCTCGGGGATTCGAACCAGCAACCTTTCGGTTAGTGGCCCAATGCTCTTAACCGCTAGGCTACTCACTGGCATCGAATCTTTAAACAGTCTCCGAATAACTAGGAACATCGGTGGTGACAGGTGGACATGCACGTTCCGGTTTGGGTTCCCAATTATCGACAATTAGCTATGTAGCCCCTACACATTTTACTTAATGAAATGGGATGCTAAACTAATATAACGTTAGTAACTATAAATGATCTAACTATGTCAATATTGCACATTCAATGCTGTTATTTCAGATAAATAGGACTAGATCTTTACTATTCCACAAATACAGCAAGCCTTTTTCTCGACAGTAAAGTATATTTTCATTTTTTGAGACGTGGCATGGGAAATTGTAAAAGTGCTAATTCAATAAATAAAGGAATACAACAACAAACTTTATATTCCATTTTGTTCATCCGGTATAATTCCCATAGTTACGTGTATATTCCTAGACGTTTATCCTCATTTCATTGTAATATAAGCAGAGCTAAACCTGTTTAATTTCCCTTTACATTACATTTGTATCTGTTCAGATTACATAGAAAACACAATACCACCACATTCACATAACATGAGAATAAACATTATACCACCACATTCACATAACATGAGAAAACATTATACCACCACATTCACATAACATGAGAAAACACTATACCACCACATTCACATAACATGAGAAAACATTATACCACCACATTCACATAACATGAGAATAAACATTATACCACCACATTCACATAACATGAGAAAACACAATACCACCACATTCACATAACATGAGAAAACATTTTACCACCACATTCACATAACATGAGAAAACACAATACCACCACATTCACATAACATGAGAATAAACATTATACCACCACATTCACATAACATGAGAAAACATTATACCACCACATTCACATAACATGAGAATAAACATTATACCACCACATTCACATAACATGAGAAAACACAATACCACCACATTCACATAACATGAGAAAACATTATACCACCACATTCACATAACATGAGAAAACACAATACCACCACATTCACATAACATGAGAATAAACATTATACCACCACATTCACATAACATGAGAAAACATTATACCACCACATTCACATAACATGAGAAAACATTATACCACCACATTCACATAACATGAGAAAACATTATACCACCACATTCACATAACATGAGAATAAACATTATACCACCACATTCACATAACATGAGAAAACATTATACCACCACATTCACATAACATGAGAAAACATTATACCACCACATTCACATAACATGAGAAAACACAATACCACCACATTCACATAACATGAGAAAACATTATACCACCACATTCACATAACATGAGAAAACACTATACCACCACATTCACATAACATGAGAAAACGTATTAGCTCGTGAACAAAATCATTTAGAAAGGCTACACAATTGTATTTAGCATGAATTGAAGGATGTTTAGAAATCCAGATAATTCCAACGTTATTAATGATAAAGTAATCGTGTCTGTTGCATTCCAGATATTGACTGGGTGAGACTGAAGTAGCTGGGGATGCCACACAACTCTTGTTTTTTTCTCCTTCAAGTTCATTTGTGGATAGTCTTGAGTTTAGTGTGTTTAGTGTGTAATATAACATATACCGGTACAACAACATTGCAATAAAGTAATGGTTTGTTTATTTGTTTTATTGTAGGCCTACTAATTATCGTATTGTTATGATTATTATAAAGCATATATCATTGTTACTATGCTGTTCTTGTTTTTTTGTTATTCATTGTATTTGTCATCTGCATTTTTGTTTAAATTATTATTATCGCATATAACATTATTTTCTATCAAAGACCGTGTCACTAACCTGATCATTATATTTATCCACAACAGTAATTACAAAGCAATTCTAAATAATCAACCATTTAGGCCTATAACGGCATACAACGTTCTATAGACTACCGGCCAGAAAGCCGGTCGCAGCTGGGAGAGGTAATGGAATTCTACCGGCAGCGATGAGCTGAATGACCGACTGCGATATAATCCTTCCCTCCGCGCATTTGCATGCAACACTTATCCATCTTGTTGTCAGCTCGCGAGGTTACCCAGGGTTCACACGCTAGCTTGTGTCTCTCCCCTACACTCAATAAATAAAACTCGTTCTGTTTACCGCCTGAATATAAATTTGTTTTCAGTTGATCGCAGACCTGTGTGGAGATATTAGAAATTGTATTTCTCTAATGGCTTTCATCAGAGGGAGGAGGAAAGGGGTTTGCAGGGATATAAAGAAAAAAACTGGTATGAGCATCTCTCCTCTCCCTTTGTGGAAATACATGTCATTTTTGAATGAAAAATAAAAATGATCCCAGTAGCCACATGACGAATTAAAAATAGATAAAAATATTTTCTTTTACAAGAAAAGTGCAACCGTCTTTTCAGTGGCTTAAATACAAGTGGTTGTACACTTCCTGGCAACAGGAGTGATATTATCACATAGACCTCAGGAAGGAAAACAAGTCCTCTGGAGTCTCCCTCTCAACAGCTTGTGTCCCCAGACACATTTACAGGGACAGGTGATGATAAACAATCTGGGCTCATGTTCAGAATGGACAAGGGAAAGATTCAAGCTTAAAAAATAAAACTGTAATAAAACAAACCAGTAGCCCCCCCACCCCCTCCCCCAGGGATTATTGATTGACTGATTCTGCTAATTAGTTTTCTCCTCCATCCTCTGATGTCAGTGATGTCTGTGATCTGTCGTCAATAGAGGAGCTGAACTGCTGAGGCCCAGGGATTATGGTGGTGGTGATGCCCGGATGGGATCATCTCCTGTAGGTCTGTATTGACCCCTCACCCTGCTGACACACACAAACACGTACACACACGTACACACACACACACACACACCTTGCTGACGGTGGTCGGTAATGATGCTGCAGTAGTGATGGTGTTGACATTGACAGGATGAGGATGAGGCCCTGGTCTAACCCAGGAACACTGTCAAAGACTCATTATGTGTCATCTCTCGACCCTGGGAGCTCTGGGAATTAACCGTGCGATGACAGATAACTGTCACCGCCAACCGGAGAGGTCACAGCCGGCCTTTAATGCAGTGTGGGGCTGAGCGGTTAAAGCTGGGCGATCTGTACAGTGGAGAGGATCTCAGTGGGGCCCACCCGAGCAGTGTAAGCAGCTAGGTGATATACGTGTTGAGGCCTGCATTGATCTGTTTAGTGGGGATCACTAAACTGAGTTTAAATGGATTTGGCTATATCCATACATCCAGGTGGTCCACAATAATATCCATACATCCAGGTGCTCCACAATAATATCTATACATCCTGTATCCATACATCCTGGTGCTCCACAATAATATCTATACATCCTGGTGCTACACAATAATATCCATACATCCAGGTGCTCCACAATAATATCTATACATCCTGTATCCATACATCCTGGTGCTCCACAATAATATCTATACATCCTGGTGCTCCACAATAATATCTATTCATCCTGGTGCTCCACAATAATATCTATACATCCTGGTGCTCCACAATAATATCTATACATCCTGGTGGTCCACAATAATATCTATACATCCTGGTGCTCCACAATAATATCCATACATCCTGGTGCTCCACAATAATATCTATTCATCCTGGTGCTCCACAATAATATCTATACATCCTGGTGCTTCACAATAATATCTATACATCCTGGTGGTCCACAATAATATCTATACATCCTGGTGCTCCACAATAATATCTATACATCCTGGTGCTCCACAATAATATCTATACATCCTGTATCTATACATCCTGGTGGTCCACAATAATATCTATACATCCTGGTGGTCCACAATAATATCTATACATCCTGGTGCTCCACAATAATATCTATACATCCTGTATCTATACATCCTGGTGGTCCACAATAATATCTATACATCCTGGTGCTCCACAATAATATCTATACATCCTGTATCTATACATCCTGGTGGTCCACAATAATATCTATACATCCTGGTGGTCCACAATAATATCTATACATCCTGGTGCTCCACAAAAATATCTATTCATCCTGGTGCTCCACAATAATATCTATACATCCTGTATCTATACATCCTGGTGTTCCACAATAATATGTATACATCCTGGTGCTACACAATAATATCTATACATCCTGGTGCTACACAATAATATCTATACATCCTGGTGCTACACAATAATATCTATACATCCTGGTGGTCCACAATAATATCTATACATCCTGGTGCTCCACAATAATATCTATACATCCTGGTGTTCCACAATAATATCTATACATCCTGGTGCTACACAATAATATCTATACATCCTGGCGCTACACAATAATATCTATACATCCTGGTGTTCCACAATAATATCTATACATCCTGGTGTTCCACAATAATATCCATACATCCTGGTGCTACACAATAATATCCATACATCCTGGTGCGCCACAATAATATCTATACATCCTGTATCCATACATCCTGGTGTCCCACAATGATATCCATACATCCTGGTGCTCCACAATAATATCTATACATCCTGGTGCTCCACAATAATATCTATACATCCTGGTGCTCCACAATAATATCTATACATCCTGGTGCTCCACAATAATATCTATACATCCTGGTGCTCCACAATAATATCTATACATCCTGGTGCGCCACAATAATATCTATACATCCTGTATCCATACATCCTGGTGTCCCACAATGATATCAATACATCCTGGTGCTCCACAATAATATCTATACATCCTGGTGTTCCTCAATAATATCTATACATCCTGTATCCATACATCCTGGTATTCCACAATAATATCTATACATCCTGGTGCTCCACAATAATATCTATTCATCCTGGTGCTCCACAATAATATCTATACATCCTGGTGCTCCACAATAATATCTATACATCCTGGTGCTCCACAATAATATCTATACATCCTGGTGCTACACAATAATATCCATACATCCTGGTGCTCCACAATAATATCTATACATCCTGGCGCTCCACAATAATATCTATACATCCTGGTGCTCCACAATGATATCCATACATCCTGGTGCTCCACAATAATATCTATACAACCTGGTGCTCCACAATAATATCTATACATCCTGTATCCAAACATCCTGGTGTCCCACAACAATATGAATACATCCTGATGCTCCACAACAATATGAATACATTCTGATGCTCCACAACAGTATGAATACATCCTGATGCTCCACAATAATATGAATACATTCTGATGCGCCACAACAGTATGAATACATCCTGATGCTCCACAATAATATGAATACATTCTGATGCTCCACAACAATATGAATACATTCTGGTGCTCCACAACAATATGAGTACATCCTGATGCTCCACAACAATATGAATACATTCTGGTGCTCCACAACAATATGAATACATTCTGATGCTCCACAACAATATGAATACATTCTGATGCTCCACAATAATATGAATACATTCTGATGCTCCACAACAATATGAATACACTCTGGTGCTCCACAACAATATGAATACATCCTGATGCTCCACAACAATATGAATACATTCTGATGCTCCACAACAGTATGAATACACCCTGATGCTCCACAACAGTATGAATACATCCTGATGCTCCACAATAATATGAATACATTCTGATGCTCCACAACAATATGAATACATTTTGGTGCTCCACAACAATATGAGTACATCCTGATGCTCCACAACAATATGAATACATTATGGTGCTCCACAACAATATGAATACATCCTGATGCTCCACAACAATATGAATACATTCTGATGCTCCACAACAGTATGAATACATCCTGATGCTCCACAATAATATGAGTACATTCTGATGCTCCACAACAGTATGAATACATCCTGATGCTCCACAATAATATGAATACATTCATATGCTCCACAACAATATGAATACATTCTGATGCTCCACAACAGTATGAATACATCCTGTTGCGCCACAATAATATGAATACATTCTGATGCTCCACAACAGTTTGAATACATCCTGATGCTCCACAACAATATGAATACATTCTGATGCTCCACAACAATATGAATACATCCCGATGCTCCACAACAATATGAATACATTCTGGTGCTCCACAAGAATATGAATACATTCTGATGTTCTAGTGACAGATATAAATGCCAGTCAGAATATGCTCTTAACCAAAGTAATCTTTACAGTACATGATACCTCTGGGACTTGAACCCACAACCTTGGCATTGCAATTTTGCAAGGCGCTTACCAACTGAGCCACACAGGACCACAGAACAAGTACAGTAGGTCACACTCTCTGTTTACTCTGAGCACTCCTTTCCTGTACTGTCTGACACACTTTCGTCAGTGGCTTTACCTTTTTTATTGTCACAGATCGTCCTTAACTGGGATGCATTTAAAATGTAATTGATCTTGCTTTAATATGACAGTAACAGTTGCCTGGTCAACCAGGAAGTCAAATCCTGAGATGGATGAGCAGGTGAGTTATTATCATCCATCTACCTGAGTGATGCTCTCCTTCGCTCCGTTACACACCACAGAGCAGACAAAGAAATACAACCTATAAAGATGACACAGGAAATTGATACTTAACAATTCTCTCTTGAGCAACAAGCACCTGGAAAGAGTCATGAACAGTGGGAATTACTGCTGGGGATGGAGAGAGAGGGGGCCAGAAAGAGAAAGAAAAAGAGAGAGACATGATTGGCTAAAGGCCACTCGTGAAGTTTAGTGTCTCGTTAATCATTGGAGGAGTCAAGTATAATACAGCTATAATAGTTACTTGCTTGGCCAAAAATAAACCTAATGAAAATATAACAACACAATGATTAAAAAAATGGTCACCAAGAACGATCTCACGTTGAAAGTGTTATGGGCAGTTTGGGAGAGAGTCTGACTGTCTCTTATTTTATGTGACCACCAATTGACAAAAAACAATCTATGATCTGTTTTGAATTGCTAGCCTGCTAGAATCTGACCTCAAGTTCCTGAATGTATAATGTAATGCATTCTTAAACCTGGATTCTGTTTCATATTCTGCAATAACACTGACAGTGTTTGTAGTGGCATTGTTTAGTGTGGTGTGTCTCTGGTTTTAAATGTCTAAAAGTTTAATGTCTAGGATGGAGCACAGCAGAGCTCCTCAGATACTGGGCCAGGCCTCATGTAAGCAATGCTCTGTATTACTACCATAAATCACATCTGTTCTACTCACACAGCACATGCAACAATGCAAAGAATCCAACGCTGCTGCCTGCCTTCTATTCTCTCTCACTCAATCTCACCCTGATTGGTTTCTCTCTCTCTCTCTCTCTCTCTCTCTCTCTCCTGTAAAGGTACAAGTTTTAATCCTATTAACATATTTTATGCTGAATTAAATGGGTTTGCATTTTCTGTTTTGTCTTCAGAGTCAATCGATTTCATTATACTGTACCTTTTATCTAAGACAGACTGCAATGATGAGGCCATAGGCCACTGGGTCATATCAATATTGGCGCCGGAGGGGATCAAATAAAATAAAATAAAACTTTATCAAACCAAATACAATCGTACCGAATACAACAAGTGTAGACTTTACCGTGAAATGCTTACTTACAAGCCCTTAACCAACAGTGCAGTTCAAGAAGAGTTAAGAAAAATATTTACCAAGTAGACTAAAATAAAAAGTAATAATAAAAAATAACACAATAACAATAACAATAACGAGGCTATATACAGGGAGCACTAGTACTGAGTCAGTGTGCAGGGGTACATGCTAGTTGAGGTAATCTGTACATATAGGTGGGGGTGAAGTGACTATGCATAGATAATAAACAGCGAGTAGCAGCAGTGTACAAAAGGGATGGGGTCAATGTAAATTGTCCAGTGGCGATTTTATTAATTGTTCAGCAGTCTTATGTCTTGGGGGTAGAAGCTGTTCAGGAGCCTTTTGGTCCTAGACTTGGTGCTCCGGTACCACTTGCCGTGCGGTAGCAGAGAGAACAGTCTATAACTTGTGTGACTGGAGTCTCTGACAATTTTATAGGCTTTCCTCTGACACCGCCTATTGGATGGCTGACGTTTTACGTGCTTCTAACCAACTGTGCTATTTTGTTTGTTTTTTCGCGTTGTTTGTAACTCATTTTTTAACTTATTTTGTACACAATGTTGTTGCTACGGTCTCTTATGACTGAAAATAACTTCTGGACATCAGAACAGTGATTACTCACCTCGCACTGGAAGAATCATTTTTCTTTAATGGGAACAGGCCCAAATCCCCGTAATTTGGGTGAAGAAAAGACAGACAATACGGGGGTGGATGTCGGGCTGCCTTCTGAGAATTCGTAGGCGAGCAGTAAACTCCCACTGCAATCCGTTCTATTGGCCAACGTGCAATCATTGGAAAATAAAATCGATAACCAACGATCAAGATTATCCTACCAATGGAACATTAAAATCTGTAATATCTTGTGTTTCACAGAGTCGTGGCTGAACGATGACACAGATCATATAGAGCTGGTGGGATTTTCCATGCACCGGCAGAACAGAGAAGCTACGTCTGGTAAGATGAGGGGTGGGGGTGTGTGTCTATTTGTCAATAAAAGCTGGTGCGCAATGTCTAAAATTAAAGAAGTCTTGAGGTATTGCTCGCCTGAGGTAGAGTACCTTATGATAAGCTGTAGACCACACTATCTACCAAGAGAGTTCTCTATATTATTTGTAGCCGTCTATTTACCACCACAGACCGATGCTGGCACTAAGACCGCACTCAACCAACTCTATAAGTCCATAAGAAAAAAATAAAATGCTCATCCAGAAGCGGCGCTCCTAGTGGCCGGGGACTTTAATACAGGTAAACTTAAATTGGTTTTACCTAATTTCTACCAGCATGTCACATGTGCAACCAGAGGGAAAAAATTCTACACCACCTTTACTCCACAAACAGAGATGCATACAAAGCTCTCCCTCGCCCTCCATTTGCCAAATCTGACCATAATTCTATCCTCCTGATTTCTGCTTACAAGCAAAAACTAAAGCGGGAAGTACCAGTGACTCGCTCAATACAGAAGTAGTCAGATGACGCGGATGCTACGCTACAGGACTGTTTTGCTAGCACAGACTGGAATTGTTCCGGGATCCATCCAATGGCTTCATCAATAAGTGCATCGATGACATCATCCGCACAGTGACCGTGCGTACATATCCCAACCAGAAGCCATGGATTACAGGCAACATCCGTATTGAGCCAAAGGCTAGAGCTGACGCTTTAAAGGAGTGGGACACTAATCTGGATGCTTATAAGAAATCCCGCTATGCCCTCAGACGAACCATCAAACAAGCGAAGCATCAATACAGGATTAAGATTGAATCCTACTACACCAGCACTGATGCTCGTCGGTTGTGGCAGGGCTTGAAAACTATTACGGACTACAAAGGGAAACCCAGACGTGCACGAGAGCACCAGCTGTTCTGGACGACTGTGGGATAACGCTCTCCGTAGCCGATGTGAGCAAGACCTTTATACAGGTCAACATTCACAAAGCCGTTGAGCCAGACAGACTACCAGGACGTGTACTCAAAGCATGCACGGACCAACTGACAAGTATCTTTACTGACATTTTCAACCTCTCCCTGACCGAGTCTGTAATATCTACATGTTTCAAGCAGACCACCACAGTCCCAATGCCCAAGGAAGTGAAGGTAACCTGCCTAAATGATTACCGCCCCGTAGCACTCACATCAGTAGCCATGAAGTGCTTTGAAAGGCTGGTCATGGCTCACATCAACAGCATCCTCCCGGATACCCTAGACCCACTCCAATTCGCATACCGCCCCAACAGATCCACAGATGACACAATCTCAATCGCACTCCACACTGCCCTTTCCCACCTGGACAAAAGGAACACCTATGTGAGAATGCTGTTCATTGACTACAGCTCCGCGTTCAACACCATAGTGCCTGTGAAGCTCATCACTAAGCTAAGGATCCTGGGACTAAACACTTCCCTCTGCAACTGGATCCTGGACTTCCTGACGGGCCGCCCCCACGTGGTAAGGGTAGGCAACAACACGTCTGCCAAGCTGATCCTCATCACTGAGGCCCCTCAGGGGTGTGCACTTAATAACCCTACTGTACTTCCTGTTCACCCTCGACTGCGTGGCCAAACACGACTTCAACAACATCATTAAGTTTGCTGAGAACATAACAGTGGTAGGCCTGATCCCTGACAATGATGAGACAGCCTATAGGGAGGAGGTCAGAGACCTGGCAGTGTGGTGCCAGGACAACAACCTCTCCCTCAATGTGAGCAAGACAAAGGAGCTGATAGTGGGCTACAGGAAAATGCGGTCCGAACAGGCCCCCATTAACATCTACGGGGCTGTATTGGAGCGGGTCGAGAGTTCCAAGTTCCTTGGTGTCCACATCACCAACAAACTATCATGGTCCAAACACACCAAGACAGTCATGAAGAGGGCTCGACAACACCTTTTCCCCCTCAGGAGACTGAAAAGATTTGGCATGGGTCCCCAGATCTTCAAAATGTTATACAGCTGCACCATCGAGAGCATCCTGACCGGTTCCATCACCGCCTGGTGTGGCAACTGCTTGGCATCTGACCGTAAGGCGCTACAGAGGGTAGTGCGTATGGCCCAGTACATCACTGGGGCCAAGCTTTCTGCCATCCAGGACCTATATAATAGGCGTGTCAGAGGAAAGCCCCAAAAATTGTTGGAGACTCCAGTCACCCAAGTTATAGACTGTTTTCTCTGCTACCACACAACAAGCGGTACCGGAGCGCCAAGTCTAGGACCAAAAGGCTCCTTAACAGCTTCTGCCCCCAAGCCATAAGACTGCTGAACAATTAATCAAATGGCCACCGGACTATTTACAATGACACCTTCCCCCCTCCATTTGTTTTGTACACTGCTGCTTCTCGCTGTGTATTATCTATGCATAGTCACCCCTACCTACATCTACAAATTACCTTGACTAACCTGTACCCCCGCACATTACCACTACGCCCTGTACATAGCCTCGTTATTGTTATTTTATTGTGTTACTTTTTATAATTTTTTATTTCAGTTTATTTAGTAAATATTTTCTTAACTCTTCTTGAACTACACTGTTGGTTAAGGGCTTGTAAGTAAGCATTTCACGGTAAGGTCTGCACTTGTTGTATTCGGCTCAAGTGACAAATTAAAGTTTGATTTGATTTGATAACACTGCTGGCATTTACTGTACACTCTCTCTCTCTCTTTCTCTCTCTCTCTCTCTCTCTCACACACACTCTCTCACATACTCTCTCTCTCTCTCTGTCTCTCTCTCTCTCTCCCCCTCTCTCTCTCACTCTCGCTCACACTCTCTCTCTCTCTCTCTCTCCCCCTCTCTCTCTCTCTCTCACACACACTCTCTCCCTCTCTCTCACACGCTCTCTCTCACACACTCTCTCTCACACACACTCTCTCTCTCTATATGTAATTACAAGTAGAAACTGTTTTGCCTGAAAGCCTACTACAGGTGCTGTAGCCTATAGGGTGCTGTAGCCTATAGGGTGCTGTAGCCTATAGTGTGCTGTAGCCTATAGGGTGCTGTAGCCCATAGGGTGCTGTAGCCTATAGTGTGCTGTAGCCTATAGGGTGCTGTAGCCCATAGTGTGCTGTAGCCTATAGGGTGCTGTAGGCCATAGGGTGCTGTAGCCTATAGTGTGCTGTAGCCTATAGGGTGCTGTAGCCTATAGTGTGCTGTAGCCTATAGGGTGCTGTAGCCTATAGGGTGCTGTAGCCTATAGTGTGCTGTAGCCTATAGGGTGCTGTAGCCTATAGTGTGCTGTAGCCTATAGGGTGCTGTAGCCTATAGTGTGCTGTAGCCTATAGGGTGCTGTAGCCCATAGTGTGCTGTAGCCTATAGGGTGCTGTAGGCCATAGGGTGCTGTAGCCTATAGTGTGCTGTAGCCTATAGGGTGCTTTAGCCTATAGTGTGCTGTAGCCTATAGTGTGCTGTAGCCTATAGGGTGCTGTAGCCCATAGTGTGCTGTAGCCTATAGGGTGCTGTAGCCCATAGGGTGCTGTAGCCTATAGTGTGCTGTAGCCTATAGTGTGCTGTAGCCAATAGTGTGCTGTAGCCTATAGGGTGCTGTAGCCCATAGGGTGCTGTAGCCTATAGGGTGCTGTAGCCTATAGTGTGCTGTAGCCTATAGGGTGCTGTAGCCCATAGGGTGCTGTAGCCTATAGGGTGCTGTAGCCTATAGGGTGCTGTAGCCCATAGGGTGCTGTAGCCCATAGGGTGCTGTAGCCTATAGTGTGCTGTAGCCTATAGTGTGCTGTAACCCATAGGGTGCTGTAGCCCATAGGGTGCTGTAGCCTATAGTGTGCTGTAGCCTATAGTGTGCTGTAGCCTATAGAGTGCTGTAGCCTATAGGGTGCTGTAGCCTATAGTGTGCTGTAGCCTATAGTGTGCTGTAGCCTATAGTGTGCTGTAGCCTATAGGGTGCTGTAGCCTATAGTGTGCTGTAGCCTATAGTGTGCTGTAGCCTATAGTGTGCTGTAGCCTATAGGGTGCTGTAGCCTAAAGGGTGCTGTAGCTTATAGGGTGCTGTAGCCCATAGTGTGCTGGGCCAAGCACTGCTTCAAATAGCCAATTGAAAAGGAGAGGGTTGAGTTGAGAGCCTGTGATTGGATGGCTGGTAACGCTACCTTGTCTCCATGATTAATGTACAGTAGCTAGGAAGCAGGCGCCAGGGAGAAGCTGTTTCCAGAGATTGTGTAACATGAAAACATAATATCACAGAGTTGTTATTGAATCTATTCTACAGAATGGGTTAATTTCATTACAAACCCTGTTTTCCAGAAGTAGCATACGCTCTTTAATCTCAATAAAATGCTGTTGGAGAATGAAGTCATTCTGATAAGAAATTAATGAAGATAAGGATTCCACTGATATTGATTTTACACAAATGCATTTATTAAAGATCTCAAATAATCAAGAACAGTATCAAAAACATATTTTAGTTTACGCAAATACATACATAACAAAAATAGAACTTCATTCAGTATGAACATATGCTTGCTTCTGTTTTCACACTTAGTCTAAACAACTTACACATATGAACAGCTATGAACATGATAAGAACACATGAAACAAGACCTAACACATGACACCTACAGCCAAAGTCAAATTCCTGTCCCTCTGATCTACAGATACAACAGCCACACGTATTTGACACAGGAGGTCTGGAAAATACTAAACTGATGGCTTGTATATGATGTTACATGATCAGAACATAACGTCTTACAACTATAGCAAAGTCAAATGATTTTCTCTACGATTTACAGAGATGACAACCACAAGTCAATTATCTGACACATGAAAACACTAAATGAATAATGTGTTCAAAACATGCATTCATCATGCAAAACAGTACAGTAATACCAGCAGAACCAAAAGATGACTGGTATGCTATGTACAGTACATCATGCGTTACATCTGCCACAAGGTATAATGGAATAGCAACAGAGGGGGCAGTAGTTGTTCCTTTGGAATAGAAACCTAGTCCCAGGGATACTCAGGATACCCTACAGGTAATAATTATGCCTTGTTCAGGAAGCCGCTATCAAAACGTTGAATGAAAGGTAACGTCTACAATGCTGGTTTGATTGACTTGAGCCCTTCGACTCACAATCTAAGTGTTAGGGTTGCGGTCTAGTCTCACAGGTGAGGAGGAGCTTCTAGGGGGCAGCCGTGACGTTGGAAGTGTGCACTGATGTCATAAGAGGATAGGTGTGCATCATTGTGCCCTGAGGAAGGTTCTGAGAGACCTGTGGACAAACAACTGCTGTCTACAACAGTGAGAGACAGGTGCAGGTATGGTGGTGAGATGGGGAAGGTCCATGGACGAGACACAAAGACATTCACTGTCATTTCTACTGTTAAAACCAACCAGAGCAGGGGTCCGATCATAATCTATGAAGAGGAGGGTTGGAGATCTAGGCGCTCTCACCAGACAAGAACTGAGTACCCAACACCAATAGAGAACCTTGGGCTGAGGGAGGACGACGTGTGTGGTGGTAGAGAAGGATGGTTTGGTGTCTCAGTCTCTATGACGCTGTCCTCCTTATGGTCCTTCTTGTGTTTCATGCGTCGGTTCTGGAACCAGATCTTGATCTGCCGATCGGTGAGCCTCAGGCCTGCAGCCATCTCCAGCCTGCAGGGTGGACACAGGTAAGGCCTGAAGTGGAACTACTTCTCTAGCAACACTAGCTGGGTGCTGGTGAATGCTCTTTCTCTCGCCTCCCTCCCTCTCTCCCTCCATCTCTGTATCTTTTTCCATCTCTTCCTCTACTTAGGAGACCACCAGCCTCGTTATGACAGCGCACTGAATCCCCTGGGGAAATGACAAAAGGAACATTTAAAAGTAATGCTGTACTGCAAGTGTCTGAGACATAACAAGGGATATGTTGTGTTACATCTTCCCCCCTTCTAAAGACAAAGTCTAGGAGGGGAAATATCTGACACGTGCATGAATAGAATCTACACATGGCCGTGTCAACTCAATTCATCACTTAAAGACTGAGACCACCGCTGGAAACAACCACCTTCAGTGTCACATGCTACAACAGTCCTGTTAGTATTGTGTGCAGGGTTTTAGTCCCAGTTTACCCCTGGAGATCCCACCTACCTAGGAGGAAAGTATTGTATGTAATACAGTTGTGAACTAACATAAATGATAAGGAGTTGATCAAGCCAGAGGCTAACTCCCCTCCACATTCTGAAATTGCATTTTTGCAGAGTTTCTGTCATCCAGGGGAAGAGATGTCTTGGTGAGAGGCAAAGGGGAGGATGGAATGCACCTCTTTCCTCTGAAGAGAGCTTTGCCTTACCATGCCGGGTATCCACCGGGTCATGGGTGCCTCAGAACGGGTCAGACGGGTACAGAGTGCAGCTGACACAAGCAGAAGAGGTGACAGTAGGACGAGGGAGTGGGTTCTCTCTGAATTGTGGTGCATGGCCTCTGCTGGGTCCAGTGCCATATCCAGCCGGCTCGGCTGCAGTGTTGTAGTAGCTCTGTAGATGACATATGGGGGATTGGTGCTGGTCCATAGATATAGCAGGGTGCACTTCAAATTTACTCTGATAAATAAAACTATGGATATGACCTGAAAGTTGGGAAGGAATGCACTTTCGCATGATAAATATATAGCTTTACACCAAACTGAAATGACTTTGAATAAGATGTAAGACTGTATTGAATATAACCAGATGGATAAACCGTGAAGTCAGGTGCAGCTATCCTCCAGTAGTCGCCTCCAGTAGTCTGAAAGGAACTTAATGGTGCCCGAGGAACCCGCTCCGATTCTTCAGGCAGCATAGCAATATTATTTCTTCTTAACCTACGGATGAAAACAACCAATTAGAATATATGAATAGTAAGAGAACAATAGCAGTGCATGATCAGTATGCCGTTTTAGAGAGACAGGACAGAGACAGAGACAGAGACAGGACAGAGACAGGACAGAGACAGGACAGAGACAGAACAGGACAGAGACAGGACAGAGACAGGACAGAGACAAAGACAGGACAGAGACAGGACAGAGACAGGACAGAGACAGGACAGAGACAGAGACAAGACAGAGACAGGACAGAGACAAAGACAAAGACAGGACAGAGACAGGACAGAGACAAAGACAGAGACAGGACAGAGACAGAGACAGGACAGAGACAGAGACAGGACAGAGACAGAGACAGAGACAGGACAGAGACAGGACAGAGACAGGACAAAGACAGGACAGAGACAGGACAGAGACAAAGACAGAGACAGGACAGAGACAGGACAGAGACAGGACAGAGACAGAACAGGACAGAGACAGGACAGAGACAGGACAGAGACAGAACAGGACAGAGACAGGACAGAGACAGGTCAGAGACAAAGACAGGACAGAGACAGGACAGAGACAAAGACAGGACAGAGACAAAGACAGGACAGAGACAGGACAGAGACAGGACAGAGACATGACAGAGACAGAGACAGAGACAGGACGGAGACAGGACAGAGACAGGACAGAGACAGGGACAGAGACAGGACAGAGACAGGACAGAGACAGAGACAGGGACAGAGACAAGACAGGACAGAGACAGAGACGAGACAGAGACAGAGACGAGACAGGACAGAGACAGAGACGAGACAGAGACAGGACAGAGACAGGACAGAGACAGAGACAGGACAGAGACAGGGACAGGGACAGGACAGAGACAGGACAGAGACAGGACAGAGACAGGGACAGAGACGAGACAGAGACAGAGACGAGACAGAGACAGGACAGAGACAGAGACAGGACAGAGACAGGACAGAGACAGAGACAGGACAGAGACAGCACAGAGACAGGACAGAGACAGGGACAGAGACAGGACAGAGACGGGACAGAGACAGCACAGAGACAGGACAGAGACAGACAGAGACAGGGACAGAGACAGGACAGAGACAGGACAGAGACTGGACAGAGTCAGAGACAGGACGGATCATTTGGACCTAAATATATATTTATTTGTTATTTACAGAGTAGGCCTACCACACGTGGAAAGATATTCGAATGAAAACCCAGTGCAATTAAAGTTACTTCGTTTCTTGAACTTTCCTGGTACGTTATAGCAATGCTCCTTATTGGAAACTATTGATTGAGTAGCCGATTTGAAGGAATCATATCAATACTATCAAAAAATATTTCAACAATTCTTTTTGACTGAATGTGTAATTATAATATGAGTGTGCTGTTTGTTGAAATATAGCTATTACTATATTCAAAATGATGATCAACCATTGTGAATTGTGTTTTTACATCTTCCAGATATAGACTACAGGGCATGGGCTTAAAACTCACTTTTTGTATATTTATTTCTTCTATTTGCACGTGATTATGCATACAATGTATGCTGGTTGTATGAAAATACACAAAATGAGTGAACTGTCCCGAGTTATTAGCGTAATGACTTACCTACAATAGATTCAATGGGAGTGGTGAAACAAAGGGGTTTGAAAATCATTGCCACACAAAGATAATGAAAAGAATATGGTAAATAATAGTCGTTTTACCTCAAATGTCTGCTTATCCGCTTTCACTAATCAATTGCAACAAGGATGCATTCGCTCTGTCAAACAACGTAGCTCAATTGGTAGAGCATGGTGTTTGCAACGCCAGGGTTGTGGGTTCGATTCTCACGGGGGGCCAGCACAGAAAAAAAATGTATGAAATGTATGCATTCACTACTGTCAGTCGCTCTGGATAAGAGCGTCTGCTAAATGACTAAAATGTAAATATTACAGAGTAGTTTTCGTTGATAAAACCCGTGTGGTATATGGCCGAACAGAGAGGCAGAATAATGCCATACTGTCACCCTATTAACCCAAAGCTAACACTAACGCAATACAGTGTAGGCTACTAACGATATTTGTTAGGGTACATTTTTTGAACTTGTAGGCTATTACAAAATATATTATAATCATGTAATCATGTAAAATTTTATTAGCTTAATATACACCAAATATATGTGTACATATCAAACTCAAATGAACATGGCACTGCCATAGACTCTCGTATACAGTGGGCCAATGACGTCATTAGGCTGCTGCATTTATTTCGAAAAGCTGATTCAATTATATAGGCCTTTTACTAGAAGTATAGCCTACAGTACCCCTATTTATCTAATATAATACGACAACGCTGTTGAGGAGAATCCTCCAGTAGATGTCTTAGCAGCACAGGGACGACTCAGCCTCTCCAGCACCACTCTGATTTAATCCCTCTTCCGTTCACCCTCCTCCTAGCCCCGCCACAAGGGCAGCCTCACTCCCTGAACCTGCATTCACACTTCACACACTCACTCCAATAACTTATTTTAACATAAACATGATCATCTCATGTTTATCATTATTGTAAGCACAAATGATCAGAGGAAACAAATGACATCATTTAGAATGCAATAGAACAACACGAATAGCATGAGGGGCAGAGATGGAATTTCCGGTGTTGTGCCGAAAATCTCCCCCCTGCCAGAATCCTCTATTTTCCTTAATTTTGTGGCTAGAGTCAAATACTTTCTGTGGCACACATCAAAGTCAAATACTTTCTATAGAAGAAACTTTACGTCAGGATAGGCAACCAAAAATAATCATTAATATATGTGTGTTATATTAAACATAGAGGAGGGAGTAAAATGTAGGCAAGCAATAAACATTTCAGAACGACTACTAGTCGAATAAGACATGGGAGAGATGCCGAATATTGGCAAAGAGATTTATTTATGGACTAATACAAATCAGTAGCGGATTTAGGTACGGGCGCGGGTGCGGGCGGGCGCGGGCGCTATACAAACTATAACCGCCACATACACTTGAAACAAATAGCCAAACCGAAAACTGAAGACAAAAATGCCTTCTGCTACTAAGATCAGTGAAATGTAGGCTAAACTGACAACGGAGTGAAGAACAGAAATCTCAACCAGCAAGCAAGTCGCAGCAATGAAGAACGCGAAGGGGGGAGGGAGAATTCTGGCAGGGGGGAGATTTTCCGCACAACACTTGTTAGCACTGGCAACACCAATTGTTCATTGAGAGCATGAAGTGATAACCAGGATAAACAAATTACTATACTTGAATTTCGGCAAAATTGATTTATGGGTCGTAGAAGAGCGTTCACGTCATGTTCAGAGCCTAAGAATGCATGCTCGACGAGAGAGAATTTTGCCTGCATTTCTTTCAGATCGTATGAGATTGGGACAAATAAGTCCATCTCACTAACGTCTATAATAAGACGGTGTAAACATACAAAGTCATATATATATGCATTTCTTTAACATATTACATTAAAATACCCTTATAACATTTGATTTAGAATTGGTATGCCATACTGTGCACAATGAAACAGGGAAGTTACACAGCGTTTATTAGAGGGCTCTTATCAAGAAGACGCCTGTTGTTTCGTACCCTTTCCAACTCTTCTTCCAAAATCAATCTTGTTTTAAGAGCTGTTGTTATTTAGAGTTCCGTGAATTGCTGTCAGTACTTGTCAGATCGAGCCTGTCATTATGCACAACAGGTCGGACATTGGTGCAGTTTACATGACATATGACTTGGTTGGACTGTGCATTGAATGAGAGAAGATTCATTCCATAACCTGGGATACATTAAAACATGGGTAAATTATACTAATAACCGAACTCGATAGGTTTATTTAAGGTTCATGTGCATTTAATGCACTTTTTAATTTCCTTCACAAATGATCAATTTAGATGTACACTATTGGTATTATGATTAGTATGATAATTATGAGCGTAACGCTATTATTATTAAATCATTATCATCATGATCATCTTGTATACCTGTAGCATCAGGCAGTCCTTCTATCTGGAGAGGAGAAATCAGGCCTAAAGTAATTACATTCCGTTTGTTTTCTTTTCCTCAAACCGTTCAGCACACTCACTCGCCTGTAGCCTATTGGATATAGAATCTGTGATATACTAGCTCAGCAAGACAATAATTTATCTCCTCCGCGCGTCTACATCACAATTCTCAGTGAACTCTGGTTGAACCGCTCGCGTGGCAATAAATCATTTTTTCCCCTCTGCACAAAAGCGGGCGCCAGTCTTTCTGGGTGTCAACCACTTTTACAACCCCCCTTACCTTCTGCACTCTCTTAGCCTGCTCTCGGGTTGGTTTATAACATATTGCCTTCTGCACTCTCTTGGTTTGGTGGCTGACAAAAACAGGAAAACATCGATAAAAAATACTTCTATAAAATATTTCTCCCATAGCCTATATGAAAACAGGCAGAATCTGGAGACTTTTATAAACATGGGCGATATTTACAGAAAATATATACCAAACGCACAACACTAGCATTTCCACTCAAATAGATTTTTGGTTTATCCATGTATACCATGTTGGACTTGCAGCAAAAATAATATTCCTAACCCCTTTGTTCCAAAAACGCACTGTTTTCTACACTGCTCTTTTCAAGAAAAAGCTACCATGCCATGGATCTGCGGATTTGTTTTCGGCGGATAGAGCTCGATTCGGGCAGATAAGAGGAGACTGTGAGCGTGGGGAAGGACGTTAATGGGCAGAGGATGTTGTCGGTTAAAACGGTGCATACAAATGGTCCTGTCTCGGCGGCTCAGGCGGGAGATTTATGGCCCGGTGCCCCATATTGCTGTAAACAATGCAGAGTGAAATGAAAGGACCAGAGACTTAGCTGCTGCACTCAGCACTTCATAAGAACACTTCATAAGTGAGGAAAAGGAAAATACACTGTCAATTTACTTTCTCCTAACATGCGTTCTTGTCTTGAACTATATGCACATAAGCGGCTTCCTTCTGCAATACACCATTGCAGAGGCAGACTGGCCATCTGGCATTTCGGGCAAATGAAAAAAAAATCATATATATCATGGCACAGCGGTCTAGGGCACTGCATCTCAGTACTAGAGGCGTCACTACAGACACCCTGGTTCGAATCCAGGCTGTATCACAACCCGGCTGAGATTGGGAGTCCCATAGGGCGGCACACAATTGGCCCAGTGTCGTCCGGGTTTGGACGGTGTAGGCTGTCATTGTAAATAAGAATTTTTTCTTACCTGACTTGCCTATTAAATAGAGGTTAAATAAAAAAATATACAAAAGTATGTGGACACCCCTTCAAATTAGTGGATTCGGCTACTTCAGCCACACCCGCTGCTGACGTATACAATCGAGCACACAACCATGCAATCTTCATAGACAAACATTGGCAGTAGAATGGCCTTACTGAAGAGCTCAGTGACTTTCAACATGGCACTGTCATAGGATGCTACCTTTCCAACAAGTCAGTTTGTCAAATTCTGCCCTGCTAGAGCTGCCCCAGTCAACTGTAAATGCTGTTATCTAGGAGCAACAACGGCTCAGAAAGGGACTGCCGTGTGCTGAAGAGAATTAGCACGTAAAAATCGTCTGTCCTCGGTTGCAACACTCAATACCGAGTTCCAAAATGCCTCTGGAAGCAACGACAGCACAATAACTGTTCATCGGGAGTTTCATGAAATGGGTTTCCATGGCTGAGCAGCCACATACAAGCCTAAGATCACCATGCGCAATGGCAAGCGTCGGCTGGAGAGGTGTAAAACTCGCCGCCATTGGTTCTCTGGACTGATGAATGCATAGTGCCAACTGTAAAGTTTGGTGGAGGATGAATAATGGTTTGGGGCTGTTTTTCATGGTTCGGGCTAGGCCCCTTATTTCCAGTGAAGGGAAATCTTAACGCTACAGTATACAATGACATTCCTGACGATTCTGTGCTTCCAACTTTGTGGCAACAGTTTGGGGAAGGCCCTTTCGTGTTTCAGCATGACAATGCCCCTGTGCACAAAGCGAGGTCCATACAGAAATGGTTTGTCGAGATCAGTGTGGGAAAACTTGACTGGCCTGCACAGAGCCCTGACCTCAACCCCATCCAACACCTTTGGGATGAATTGGAACGCAGACTGTGAGCCAGGACTAATCGCCCAACATCAGTGCCCGACCTCACTAATACAGTTGTGGCTGAATGGAAGCAAGCCCCCGACCTCACTGAATGGAAGCAGTGCCCGACCTCACTAATACAGTTGTGGCTGAATGGAAGCAAGCCCCCGCGGCAATGTTTCAACATCTAGTGGAAAGCCTTCCCAGAAGAGTGGAGGCTGTTATAGCAGCAAATGGGGGGACCAACTCCATATTAATGACCATGATTTTGGAATGAGATGTTCGATGAGCAGGTGTCCACATACTTTTGGTCATGTAGTGTAAATAGGCTACTGCACATTACACATGACATAAAAACATAAAAGCCCATAGATATAGGCCTAGCTATGCTCTCTTGGGTAAATAAATGAAACAAGCTTCAGTAGGCTAATCTTTTTGAGTGTGAACTGTATTACTGTACTGTATTGTATTATACTGTATTATATGGACTGGAATTAGTCACATCGTTCAAACCATGATAAAGCAGGGAGATAACATGTGATTCCAGTGCATCACATGAGGCCTACAATTCTTCATAATATTTCCCTTAATGTTATTAGCCTACTTCCTCTTTCTCTCTCTAGTGTTTCTTCATTCCCTTCTCGCTTTCAACAGTTAAATGAAATACGTTTTGTTGTCCTCATCTTCATCATTCTACTACTAATTCCACAACTGGTCTATCGACGTCACCGCACGAAGAGGCAAAAACAGACTTACCCCCATCGCGACGTCCCCCAAAGGCTAACTTGCTAGCCCCGGTCTGCTAACTGCTAGCTTGCCTGCCCCGGTCTGCTAACTGCTAACCCCGGGCTGCCAACTACTTGCTTGCTAACCCGGTCTGCTAACAGTTAGCTTGCCAGCCCCGGTCTGCTAATTGCTAGCTTGTTTAGCCCCGGCCTACTAACTGTTAGCTTGTTAGCATCGGCCTGCTACCTGTCTAAATCGCCGTGTCCCCAGTCAGCCCAACCAATCACTGGACCCATATGTTCACTTGGCTACGCATGCCTCTCTCTAATATCAATATGCCACGTCCATTACTGTCCTGGTTAGTGATTACTGTCTTATTTCACTGTAGAGCCTCTAGCCCTGCTCAATATGCCTTAACCAACCATGTTGTTCCACCTCCTACATATGCGATGACATCACCTGGTTTAAACGTCTCTAGAGACTGTATCTCTCTCATCATTACTCAATGCCTAGATCTACCTCCAATGTACTCACATCGTACCTTACCTTTGTCTGTACACTATGCCTTGAATCTATGCTATCGTGCCCAGAAACGTGCTCCTTTAACTCTCTGTTCCAAACGTGCTAGACAGCCAGTTCGTATAGCCTTTAGCCGTACCCTTATCCTACTTCTCCTCTGTTCCTCTGGTGATGTGGAGCTTAATCCAGGTCCTGAAGTGCCTAGCTCCACTCCCACTCCCCAGGTGCTCTCATTTGTTGACTTCTGTAAACATAAAAGCCTTGGTTTCATGCATGTTAACATTAGAAGCCTACTCCCTAAGTTTGTTTTACTCACTGCTTTAGCACACTCTGCCAACCCAGATGTCTTAGCCGTGTCTGAATCCTGGCTTAGGAAAACCACCAAAAACCCTGAAATCTCCATCGCTAACTATAACATTTTCCGCAAAGATAGAATTGCTAAAGGGGACGGTGTTGCAATCTACTGCAAAGATAGCCTGCAGAGTTCTGTATTACTATCCAAGTCTGTACCCAAACAATTCGAGCTTCTACTTCAAAAAATTAACCTTTCCAGAAACAAGTCTCTCACTGTTGCCGCTTGCTATAGACCTTCCTCTGCCCCCAACTGTGCCCTCGATACCATATGTGAATTGATTACCCCCCATCTATCTTCTGAGCTCGTGCTGCTAGGTGACCTAAATGGGGACATGCTTAACACCCCGACCATCCTACAATCTAAACTTGATGCTCTCAATCTCACACAAATTATCAATGAACCTACCAGGTACAACCCCAAATCCGTAAACACGGGCACCCTCATAGATGTCATCCAACTAACTCGCCCTCCAAATATACCTCTGCTGTTTTCAATCAAGATCTCAGTGATCACTGCCTCATTGCATGCATCCGTAATGGGTCTTCGACCAAAACACCCCTCATCACTGTCAAACGCTCCCTAAAACACTTCTGCGAGCAGGACTTTCTAATCGACCTGGCCGGGGTATCCTGGAATGACATTGACCTGATCCTGTCAGTAGATGATGCCTGGCTATTCTTTAAAAGTGCCTTCCTCACCATCTTAAATAAGCATGCCCCACTCAAAAAATGTAGAACTAGGAATAGATATAGTCCTTCGTTCACTCTAGACCTGTCTGCCCTTGACCAGCACAAAAACATCCTGTGGCGTTCTGCATTAGCATCGAATAGCCCCCGTGATATGCAACTTTTCAGGGAAGTTAGGAACAAATATACACCGGCAGTTAGAGAAGCTAAGGCTAGCTTTTTCAAACAGAAATTTGCATCCTGTAGTACTAACTCAAAAAAAGTTCTGGGACACTGTAAAGTCAATGGAGAATAAGAGCACCTCCTCCCATCTGCCCACTGCTCTGAGGCTAGGAAACACTGTTACCACCGATAAATCCATTATAATTGAGAATTTCAATAAGGATTTCTCTACGGCTGGCCATGCTTTCCACCTGGCTACCCCTACCCCGGTCAACTGCCCGGCACCCTCAACAGCAACCCGCCAAAGCCCCACCATTTCTCCTTCACCCAAATCCAGATAGCTGATGTTCTGAAAGAGCTGCAAAATCTGGACCCCTACAAATCAGCCGGGCTAGACAATCTGGACCCTCTCTTTCTAAAATTATCTGCCGAAATTGTTGCAACCCCTATTACTAGCCTGTTCAACCTCTCTTTCATATCGTCTGAGATTCCCAAAGATTGGAAAGCTGCCGCGGTCATCCCCCTCTTCAAAGGGGATGACACTCTAGACCCAAACTGCTACAGACCTATATCTATGCTGCCCTGTCTTTCTAAGGTCTTCGAAAGCCAAGTTAACAAACAGATTACCGACAATTTCGAATCCCACCGTACCTTATCCGCTATGCAATCTGGTTTCAGAGCTGGTCATGGGGGCACCTCGGCCACGCTCAAGGTCCTAAACGACATCATAACCGCCATCGATAAGAGACATTACTGTGCAACCGTATTCATCGACCTGGCCAAGGCTTCGACTCTGTCAATCACCACATTCTTATTGGCAGACTCGACAGCCTTGGTTTCTCAAATGATTGCCTCGCCTGGTTTACCAACTACCTCTCTGATAGAGTTCAGTGTGTCAAATCGGAGGGCCGACTCTCTTCTCTGTATACATCAATGATGTTGCTCTTGCTGCTGGTGATTCTCTGATCCACCTCTACGCAGACGACACCATTCTGTATACTTCTGGCCCTTCTTTGGACACTGTGTTAACTAACCTCCAGACGAGCTTCAATGCCATACAACTCTCCTTCCATGGCCTCCAACTGCTCTTAAACGCAGGTAAAACTAAATGCATGCTATTCAATCGATCACTGCCCGCACCTGCTCGCCCGTCCAGCATCACTACTCTGGACGGCTCTGACTTAGAATATGTGGACAACTACAAATACCTGGGTGTCTGGTTAGACTGTAAACTCTCCTTCCAGACTCACATTAAGTATCTCCAATCCAAAATTAAATCTAGAATCGGCTTCCTATTTCGCAACAAAGCATCCTTCACTCATGCTGCCAAACACACCCTCGTAAATCTGACCATCCTACCGATCCTCGACTTCGGTGATGTCATCTATAAAATAGCCTCCAACACTCAACTCAACAAACTGGATGCAGTCTATCACAGTGCCATCCGTTTTGTCACCAAAGCCCCATACACTTCCCACCATTGCGACCTGTATGCTCTCGTTGGTTGGCCCACGCTTCATACTCGTCGCCAAACACACTGGCTACAGGTTATCTACAAGTCTCTGCTAGGTAAAGCCCCGCCTTATCTCTGCTCGCTGGTCACCATAGCAGCACCCACTCGTAGCATAGCATGCGCTCCAGCATGTATATCTCACTGGTCACCCCCAAAGCCAATTCTTACTTTGGCCGCCTTTCCTTCCAGTTCTCTGCTGCCAATGACTGGAACGAACTGCAAAAATCTCTGAAGCTGGAGACTCATATCTCACTCACTAGCTTTCAGCACCAGCTGTCAGAGCAGCTCACAGATCACTGCTCCTGTACATAGCCCATCTGTAAACAGCCCATCTATCTACCTACCTCATCCCCATACTGTATTTATTTATTTATCTTGCTCCTTTGCACCCCAGTATCTCTACTTGCACATTCATCTTCTGCACATCTACCATTCCAGTGTTTAATTGCTATATTGTAATTACTTCACCACCATGGCCTGTTTACTGCCTTAACTTACCTCATTTTCACTCACTGTATATAGACTTGTTGTTTTCTTTTGTTCTACTGTAATGACTGTATGTTTTGTTTATTCCATGTGTAACTCTGTGTTGTTGTATGTGTCGAATTGCTACGCTTTATCTTGGCCAGGTCGCAGTTGCAAATGAGAACTTGTTCTCAACTAGCCTACCTGGTTTAATAAAGGTGAAATAAAAATAAATAAAATCAAAATTCTAATGACATCCTTGAATAATATCGGACTAGATTGAGATACAGAAGGCTTTCACTTCTCTTCATGTGGATTGAATGGTTATGGGTCTGACTCAATAACTGTTACAGCCTACCGCCATCGCGTGTTCACTCTGGTTTCAAACTACCCGCGAGGTCTATTGCCTTCTGTATCCTCAGGGTTAGTTTGTTATCTGGGGTGAAAGAGGAGCGATTACGATAGAGGAAGCCAAATCTAGATTTAACTTTAGCCTGCAGCTTTGATATGTGCTGAGAGAAGGACAGTGCACCGTCTAGCCACAACCTCAAGCTCTAAACCCTCAGAGGTAGTAATAACACCTGTGGGAAGAGGGGCATTCTTCTTACCAAACCACATGACCTTTGTTTTGGAGGTGTTCAGGTGTTCAGAACAAGGTTAAGGGTAGAGAAAGCTTGTTGGACACTAAGAAAGCTTTGTTGTAGAGCATTTAACACAGAATCCGGGGAGGGGCCAGCTGAGTATCATCTGAATCATCTGCATATAAATGGATGAGAGAGCTTCCTGAGCTATGTTGTTGATGTAAATTGAGAAGAGTGTGGGCCTAGGATTGAGCCTTGGGGTTCTCCCTTGGTGACAGGCAGTGGCTGAGACAGCAGATTTTCGGACTTTATACACTGCACTCTTTGAGAGAGGTAGTTAGCAAACCAGGCCAAAGACCCCTCAGAGACACCAATACTCCTTAGTATTCCCACAAGAATGGAATGGTCTACCGTATCAAAAGCTTTGGCCAAGTCAATAAAAATAGCAGCACAATATTGCTTAGAATCAAGGGCAATGGTGACATCATTGAGGACCTTTAAGGTTGCAGTGACACATCAATAACCTGAGTGGAAACCAGATTGCATACCCGAGAGAATACAGTAGACATCAAGAAAACCAGTCAGTTGATTATTGACAAGTTTTTCCAACACTTTTGATAAACAGGGCAAAATAGAAATAGGCCTATAACAGTTAGGATCAGCTTGATCTCCCCCTTTAAATATAGGACGAACTGTGGCTGCCTTCCAAGCAATGGGAACCTCACCAGAAAGGAGAGACAGGTTAAAAAGGTTGGAGATAGGCTTCATAAGATGATAGGGGCAGCAACAAAGAAGAAAGGGTCTAAACCATCTGACCCAGATGTTTTTTTGGGGTCAAGTTTATTTAAGGAGCTCCTTTAGCACCTCGGACTCAGTGACTGCCTGCAGGGAGAAACTTTGTAGCGGGGCAGGGGAAAAAGAGGGAGAAGCATTGGGGATAGTCACATTAGAAGGGGTGGGAGATGAGGAAATGTTGGACGGGCAAGGAGGCATGGCTGAGTCAAATAGGAATCCTGACCTAATGAAGTGGTGATTAAAGAGCTCAGCCATGTGCTTCTTGTCAGTAACAACCACATCCTCAACTTTAAGGGACATGGGCAGCTGTGAGGAGGAGGAGGGTTTATTCTCCAGGTCTTTAACCGTTTTCCAGAACTTCTTGGGGTTAGACCCACAGAGAGAGAACTGCTCCTTAGAGTAACTAACTTTGGCCTTCCGGATAGCGTGAGTGCAATTATTTCTCATTTGCCTGAACGATAGCCAGTCAGCCTGAGTATGCGTGTGCCGAGCCTTTCGCCAAATGCAATTCTTGAGGTGGAGTAAGGCTATGTAGTATAAGCTTCTGCAGCAACAATAAAAAAGGTTACCATGATGAGATGATAGGTCTACATACTGAGATGGGCTGTCAGTCACCACCCTGAGCTTTGATGAATCACCATGCAGTGAGCAGAGGCTATAGAGAATCCAGATTTAGACACTGCATATCATTTAACAGTTCCATTTCACGTCATTTACCACTTTCTCACTGTTATTTATCCCAGGAAATGGGAGTGGTTTTGGGTGGTAAATCTCTGTAACGGGGTTCCCGCCATTCAACCCTAGGCTGGTCCATTTTTAGCTTAGTGGGCTTGTCAAGCTTGGGTTTTTTCTCATTATCTGACCAAATCGGGCCGCAAGGAAAAAAATGGGCCGGTGTGGGTACCTCCAGGAACAAAATGGGCTGGTGTGTTACAAATGCCAGGGCCAATTTCTGGTCCCATTCCACCCCTGCACCATAGCTACATTGGCTGCAACTCTTAAATAACCCATTAAAGCAACAGATTAAAACTGGCTATTTTGCCTTTCTTGGCCAACGTGAAATTTTGGGAAATTAGCATGTTGATTTGTGTCCAATAGACATTACCTTTCATTTATGGGCCTATACCATAAATTGAACATCCAGTCCATTCAGAGGAGTGCTGGGAGTGCTACATGTTCGCCCCAAAATGTAGCACGGACGGAAGATCTATTTTACGCACACTTATTTTGGGATTGATTCTCTGCTCCTATAACAGGTTTCTATTGTATATAACTTCTAAATGGTTATGTCCAAATTCTCAAACACATGGTCAAAACACGATACAGGGTGAATTCTGAAAAAGTGGGACACTTTCTGCATTTCACTCTTCTGTAACCTCTTTCATCATCTATCCAACATACAGTATTAGCCCAACATATGATTTATTTCTGAAATCCTCAAGATGTTTCCTAATCACACAAAAAGGACAAATGTTGGTATCATACTCACATGAGGCATGACACACCCATTTGTGTACACTGAGCCAAAACCACATTTTTCTTCCGCATTTGGTCAACTGGGACAGCAAGTTAGATAAACTGGGACACCATTATTACAGTCCCAATTGTACCACAATTACAATTCAATTCACACTTTGTTGTTATATTATTATCTTGAGGATTTCAGAAATGTATCATGCGTTGGGATAAAAGAGATTACAGAAGACGGAAATGCAAAAAGTGGGACATTATATAAACGGAACTGCTTAATCCTGACACGTTTATTTCTTGGTCTGAAAAGTGAAAATCAAAACTATTGTTACTAAGCCCTTGCAGAGACACCACCTGATCAACATCACATCACTTCCTTGGTGTGACATAATAGAGGGAGGCAGAGCAAGACTCAAACGGGAATCTCACCCGCAAAGGATACGGTAAGATCAGTGACAGATTTTTTTTTCTGTTTTGTTGTTAAGGTTATAAAACTGTCATAAATAATGCAATGTGCCAAATTGTGATGTAAATGTGCATACTATGTACTAGTGCATCAAAATAAATAAAAAAGCTGCCAATATTATGTTTACATTTGTAATTCAGTCATTTTAAGACCCTCACAAGCTTCTACAGATGCACCATCGAGAACATTCTGTCACCGCCTGGTACGGCAACTGCATGGCTCTCCAGAGTGTGGTGTGGTCAACCCAATGCATCACCGGGGGCACACTGCCTGCCCTCCAGGACATCTACAGCACCTGGTGTCATAGGAAAGCCAAGAAGATCATCAAGGACCTCAGCCACTCGAGCCACAGCCTGTTCTCCCTTTTACCATCTAGCAGACGGCGATAGTACAGGTGCATCAAAGCCGGGACAGAGAGACTGAAAAATAGCTTTCATTTCCAGGTCATCAGACTGCTGAACAGCCATCACTAGCTAACCACTGCCAGGTACTCTGCACTGCACCTTAGAGACTGCTGCTGAATGTATATAGAGACCTTGAACACTGGTCACTTTAACAATGTTTACAGTGTTTTACCCACTTTATATGTATGCACACATATATATATATATATATATATATATATATATATATATATATATATATATATATATATATATATATATATATATATATACTGTATATATAAATATTTACATTCCGGACTCTGACATTGCTTGTTCTGATATTGCTCATTGTGATATTTCTTAATTTATATTTTTTTACTTTTTGGATTATGTGTGTATTGTTATTCAGTTTCACTTCGGGATTTGACTCATGAATTTTTGACCCAGTAATTCTGCATGGTTACAGGGTTAAAACAAAAACAACTCAAAGGGTTAAGTTTAGGTACGATGGCTCTTTCTTGTGACATGCCTGATTACTGCACTGTTGGAGCTTGAAACATAAGCATTTCGCTGCACCTGCGATAACATCTGCAAATCTGTGTAGTGACCAATATTTGATTTGATAAGATTTTTTTTTACCAACCATAGATAGCTAAAGTAGGACAGCATGGAGTTGCTAAAGTGGGACAGTCTTATAGGCTTTTCCAATGGAGGAACGAGATCCACTTTACATTAGGGACCCCTTATGTTAGGCAGGGCTCTGTTTCTTGTAGTACTGTTATACTGTTTAATTTACACTCACATGGCCAATTTATTAGGTACACCCATCTAGTACCGGGTAGGACCCCTTCGCCTCCAGAACAGCCTTTCTTCGGGGAATTGAAACGTTTCTCAGTTGGTATCAAGGGACCTAGCATGGGTCAGGAAAACATTCCCCACATCATTAATCCACCGCAACCAGTCTGTACCGCTGACCCCAGGCAAGATGGGAGTGTACTCATGCTGCTTATGTCAAATCCTGACAGCCTTCTTTCAAAAAAATATATATAGATATGTATATATATATCAAATATTAAAACATACAAAGTACATGCAGTGAAGCCGCTCAACATTTACATTATACTGAGTAATCTAACCGTCTCCCATCAACAGATCTCCCACAGAAGTCAAAAGAGGAGCCCAAAACAGCAACCTTTCGGCCACCGGCCCAAGCTCTTTGAGCATAATCCCAGTCCCGTTATTCCCTAACATTTCCAGGTGGTGGGGCAATATACTGGGCATCAACACTGAATACATTTTTTTATGGAGTATTTTCATGATTCATGTATCTGCTACAATGCAATGCAATTGGAACCATTGAGTTCTGCATAGCCTACAGAACGCTCAGTGAAAGCAACTGGTAGTCAACCACTCCTCCCACCTGATTCGATGAGCCCTAGTGCATAGACTTGGAGAGATGACAAGAACTGATGGCTGCTGAGAATGATACAACACCTTGGAAATGTATCAGATCAAATCAAAATCAAATCAAATGTTATTAGTCACATGTGCCGAATACAACAGGTGTAGACCTTACAGTGAAATGCTTAATTACAAACCCTTAACCAACAATGCAGTTAAAAAAAATGCTGATAAGAATAAGAGATAAAAGTAACATATATTTAAAGAGCAGCAGTGAAATAACAATAGTGAGACTATATACAGTGGGTTACAGATACAGAGTCAATGTGCGGGGCACCAGGGGTCACCGGGGGCACCGGTTAGTTGAGGTAATATGTTCATGTAGGTAGAGTTATTAAAGTGACTATGCATAGATGGCAACAGAGAGTAGCAGTGGTGTAAAGAGGGGGTCAATGCAAATAGTCTGGGTAGCCATTTGACTAGATGTTCAGAAGTCTTATGGCTTGGGAGTAGAAGCTGTTTAGAAGTCTCTTGGACCTAGACTTGGCGCTCCGGTACCGCTTGCCAAGCAATAGCAGAGAGAACAGACTATGACTAGGGTGGCTGGAGTCTTTGACAATTTTTAGGGCCTTCCTCTGACACCGCCTGCAGTGCCTTGCGGTCGGAGGCCAAGCAGTTGCCATACCAGGCAGTGATGCTACCAGTCAGGATGCTCTCGATGGTGCAGCTGTAGAACCTTTTGAGGATCTGAGGACCTGTGCCAAATCTGTTATATTGTCCAGAGAAATCTATTTAATGAAATCATCTGAATTAAATCTCTGTTGGGCTTACTAGTGAGGACACCAAGTTACCAGTAGCTCTCTTGCTATTGTAACTAATCACTCTCCCCTTATAATTCAGACAGCCCAGTTTATTCAGACCATCCACTGACTTTAATGTCCTACACTCTAGAAAAAATAGTTCCCAAAGGGTTCTTCGGCTGTCTCCATGGGATAACTTTTCTTGGTTCCAGGTAGAAAGAACCCATTTGGGTTCCATGTAGAACCATCTATGGAAAGGGTTCTACATGGAACCCAAAAAGGGTTATGCATGTAGCTCAATACTCTGACACTTGCCTGTTACCAGGGGCTGAAACGTAGGTAAATGTTATATTATGCTACACTAATGTTTATCAATGCTTTATAAGTAATTGCATTAGGCCTATAATTACCTACATTATGAATAATCCCATGATGGAAAAGAAATAACATTTTGGCAACCTATTGTCAGCTTCAAGTGCTTATAATATTTATAATATTGCGCTTTGGATGGTAACTTTACTTGTAATTAATTCATTAATAATATAGATTCAAGAATCAGTTCGACACACACACGCACGCACACACACACACACGCGCGCGCAGAAGCACACAGGACAGACACATCAACTCCTCTGGTGGAGAACCGACAGACGCGAGAGTAGATTTACGGATTTATGACGCGTCCTCCTCTCCTCTGGTCAACGTGAGAGTGAGCCGCCCTACTCCCCCTATCCCTGGAACATGGTGACGTGAACCCTGTTTCAACTCAGCGCCTTTATGCAGCTGCCATGGCTGCCATTTAAACAGACTAGCTCACCCCTATCACAATACTCTGGACATGGCCCTTTTGTCTTACAAGACACTCATCTAAGACGAGGAAATGTTGCTATAACCATAATCCATTACTAACATAAATCTCAAAATAGGCACAGATGAGTTATCACCACAATGATCATTACAACTGTTGATTTATTTGGGGGATTTATGGATGAATGTGACTTCGTTACATGCTTTCTACTTCTTTTAAGTATTTAATACAAGTTTGTTTTCGTTTTCTGTCAGCCAAGAGAGAGAGAGAGAGAGAGAGAGAGAGAGAGAGAGAGAGAGAGAGAGAGAGAGAGAGAGAGAGAGAGAGAGAGAGAGAGAGAGACAGAGATGCCTTGCCAAAGGCCTGCCATAAATCAACCTTCTAGAGTGGAATGTTCGCCTGTATTTCCTGGAATCACATGGAGAGAAAAATTCGAAATATTCTCTAAATACTTTGAAGAGACAAGATTCACAATGGCTTATCTTTTGCAGTAATGTTATCAAATCATTATATTTAAGAAATCAATATCACTATAGGCTACATTTGTACAAATGTAACGTATTCTTTATTTACTTTTGGGGAATTAATCACACCAATTGAAATACATGACATGAAGTTAGACAATTAAACAAATAAATAATAAACGAACGTAAACAATTTCTGAAAAGACGGATCTTAGCCTGGAGCTAGTTACAAAGTAAATAAAACATTTAATTTGAGCTAGTGCGTAATTCCTTTAAATGTAAACTCACATAATTATTTACATTTTCTACGTTCAAATTAGTTTTCTTAGTAATCACATTCAAATGTAGATTTGATAGAAAGCTGAAACTCGTTATCAAGTTTTCAAATCAAGTTGAGTAGACATTAGGTTGCAGCTGGTGTATGATGGGACAGCTTGCATTTCTAAGTCCCGAGAGAATGTCTGTTAAAAACACTTTCTCCATCATTTCTGTGCAGTATCAATAATATTTTCTTTCAATTGACCGTGTCTTTTCGCATTGTGTCACAAAGTACAATGACTCAATTCAATTATAGTCAGAAGTGAAACAATAACGTGTTTTATGCTGATTGTGTTTACTAAAATAATATTGGACATCGTGAAAATAAACGTTGTCACCTACTGTAACTTCCAGGCATCTTCAGGCCATGAGGTCAGTGGCGAGGTGGCTAACTAGATGCCGTTGACTGCATGCTCAGAAGAAGCCCCTCAGAGGAACGTGTAACCGTATATCCCTGCCCTTAATGTCAAATTCCGGATGCAAGATGTAGCTAGGTTTAGCTTTAAATTCGTGAGCTATACACAATCTATAGAGGTCCAAGTTTAGGCTACACTATTCATTTTTTAATAACGAATAGACCTATACGTGTAAGAACTCCAATATGCGATACACAGATAAAGAAAAAGAGTTGAATGTTAGCTTGAAAGGGTTGTACGAATACTACAGGCCATTGAAAAGTAAGTTAACTGGAAATGAGTTTCTACAGCTTCTACAGAGGTTCTACAGGGGTTCTACAGGTTCTACAGGGGTTCTACAGCTTCTACAGGGTTTCATAAAAGTGCACCGAAAGCCAAAATATATAAAATCCTATAAAATGTGGTATGCATCCTATAAAATATCGCGTGATATTTTGTGTTAATTGCTTACAGAAACATTTTGTAGGCCCATATGCTAAACACATTATTTGTGCCATATAGACTGCAGTAGGTTTAATATCTCGTTGGGAGCAATTCAAAGCATTATCTAAATATGGTTCATTCTATTCGGAAAAAACACTATTTTGTGTTTCATAATTCTAAAAAGTCCATTTGAACGTCAATCCTCTAAATACAGTTAATAATATATATTTAACTAGGCAAGTCAGTTAAGAACAAATTCTTATTTTCAATGACGGCCTAGGAACAGTGGTTACCTGCCTTGTTCCTGGACAGAACACAGATGTTTAACTTGTCAGCTCGGGGATTCAGTCGTGCAACCTTTCGGTTACTAGTCCAACTAGTCCAACGCTCTAACCACTAGGCTACCTGCCGCCTCACTAATATAGTGATTACGAGTCACTATGTAGTCTGTTACCCACACAAATACATACTGTAACATATCATAGTCCAACTCAGTCTCACAATCAATTCGTGCATAAATGCACATAATTCATTACAGCAAATTTCGTGCGTTTTTGTGCGTTTTGGTGTGGCTTAATTCCATAGTCATACATGTCTAAATGGAGATGAATCTGAGAGAAAGTCAAATGTTCAAACTGTAAGAGGGGAATACTTCCTAATATAATTCTATGAAACACACCTGCTATGTAATATATTGCATGGAGATTCCCGGCAGCATGTCTAATGAGCATCTCTGATGCTGACATATGGTGAGAGAGAATTTAGTCAAGATATTCGTAGGCCCACTTTGACCATAGATCAGAAACTCACCTTCAGTCAACTGCAAAGACAGGTTTTTGCTACATCAGGTACAAAAGTTTGTAATAAAAAACACCATATGCCTACAAATGATAGCAACCGCATATGGATTAAAAAATATATATGTTAAAAAATGTGTTTTTATTTAATTAAGAACTGGTTATGTTATTGTAAGAATCAAAGGCATGTCCAGGAACAGAATTGCATTTGAAATGGTAAATGTAGGTAGGTTTAAGCCTATACTACGCCGGAAAGTGCATATATACATAGGTCTAGGTTTACTAATCCATAATTTAATCCTATTGAAATTGAATTACTATCCTCGAACATGTACTCGCGAGATTACATTGAAGCTATGGACATCAAAACTATTTTTGTTATGTACATAATTCTGATATAAAAAGGTAATAATGCATTCGACATGAGTAACACTCACATGCAGACGGATCATAAGCTCCGAAGTAACCGCTTGGAAGTCCCTCAAATTTGTAGGATGTCCTACAAAGGGTCTAGGTCCTACAGGGCGCACAATGGAAGAGAAGTGACCGACAGTTCACCGCACTCTCGGGTCACCACTGAGAGCAACAAAAGAGCAACGCATTCAGAGGTGCCTTTCTACCGGCCCCTCAAGTAGAAAAACACACAAAGGAAGTCCAGAGCCCTGACGAGGCCACGCAAGGACCGGGGACGACCTACGAGGGCACACACAGAAGGTACAAGTATAGAGACCCAGTCAGATCACGGGGGGTTGCAAAGGTCGGCCATCCCGGCTGAAACGGACCTAATGGGACAGAAAATGTGCCCTCCGACTGAACTCGGCCTTCTCGCGGTTGATCCCAAACTTCAGTAAAGTACCTTTTCAGCCTCGCGACATGGAGGCGACAGGGTCTAGAAAGAGACTGGAGGGATGGTGAGACTCTGGTGAAGCTACACATTCATGTATATCAATTGTCCAGGCAGCTATATAAAGGCTACTGGAATTCTGCATGTTTTAGGGCTTTACAGACGTTCCAACTGCCATTCCGAAGTCATGTCCAAGTCACGGTGTTAAGTTTCCTTTTTGGTCCTGATAGTTTTATTTCGTAAAATTACTAGTTTGCGATTTGGGTTTATTTCTGAGAGAGGCTGTTGCCAAATTAATATATTCAAGCCCAAATAATTCTTTACTCTGCGGCGCTAAGATTGATGGTTTAGAATACCTCTCCCCTTTGTGCTCTTTGCCCCCCACCTAGCAAGCCGTTTTATCATTTCTATTCAAGTCACACAGTTTAAATAATCTATCAAACTATTGCGCTCTTTTCAAACATTGCATATTTTTGCACAACATTTTGAGCAGAATAAGAAAAACAATGAAATTCGTTTAGGAGAACTGTTAATTGGACGTCCTGTTTCGTGGCTAGGGCCTACATAAGATCAAAGGCGCAATATGACTATCCTATGTATTATTACAGTTGCATGGTGACAACACGTCCACAACATTGCCATAGGCCTATCGAACCCCCCCCCCCCCCCACCCCCCCACGATGCTTGAGCAGTATAGGCTATACTTACCAAGAGCAGAGGTGACGATGACGTTGCCTCAAGCGCCACTTTTTAAAAGCATATTCTTCACTTTGACGGGGGAGGTATCAGGGCGCAACAAACATAGACTATTATACGAATTACAATTTGGTGAACATCTGAAACTTACAACTAACATTCCATTGTATATAGGGTCCAAATGATTGCATATTGAGAAGGCCTACGTGCATGCTTATAAAACACTATTATCCAAACTATTGTTTTATACAAGGTCATCTTCATCATCTGGATGCATATTTTTAAGAGCCAACAGGTCTTGCTGGTAGATATAATCCGAATACAATATTTTGGAGGCTATATTCTCATGTATAGTCCTTCAAGGCCTTAGACCTTCCAGAATCTGACCTCGAGTTATTGACTTTATTAGAAGAAAAGAAGCAACCTGCAATTGGGGCAAAACAATGAATTAATAGGAACCCATATACCATCAACACAACTGATTATCTGTCATATTTTGTCAATATGAAATTGATTTCCGGAAAGGTATGTGCAGAGTTATATGTTCAGTAATGAGCAGGAAGCAGGGCTCCAGCCAGTCACTATAATCTGAGGGGGCATGGTTGAGGGCCTGGTTGAATGGCTTGCCAAGTTAATTGAATGTCCTTGAGACTAATGAGCTACATGGAGGATAATATGATGCATGCAGCCAGGCTATAAGACTTTATTTGGAGTAGAATTATGGATTATTATTGGATTAGGGGGGAATATGAACGGTGGATCTGTATACGCGTGCCTACCTCGAGAACGATTCTAAAGGAACATTTGAAATCGTCAGTATCATGTTTGGCATAGGCTAAACAATTTAAAACTAAACGTTGCCAAACAAATAATGCATTGTTAGGCTGAACCATCAATAAAGAACTTGGTAAATTGTGACTATACCATTTTTATATAACGGCCACCACATCAATAGCCACAGTCACCAAAACAATAGGCACTCTGTTGGCCATGAATGAATCGACCCATACGTGCATAAAACTAGTACACTCACTGTTTTATTGACCAATATGATTAGCATAAATACACTAAACTCTGTGTATTGCATTTCACAATAATCTGCTAAACACACCACAAACTAGATTGTAATTAAAAATCCTGTCTTTGAAAGCAAGGAGCTAATTCACCTTGTTATAATCCTAAACATATTCGTTCAAGATCAATGTTCCATCGGTACGTTCCAGCATTTTTACCAAAAATAACTATGATTGCCTAATAATGATATTCTTCCAGTGTTGAGCTTGAAATAAATAGATTGTGCATTTCAACTTGGGCCGTAGGGCAAACAAATGGCTCACAATAACATTTAGATAAAATGTACATTATTTTCCTTCATTCAAAACATTTTTCTGATAAAAAAGCATCATCTTGATCCAGCATTAAATAACTTAAACCCTGTGTCACGTAAAAATAACCCATCAGTATTCCTATAAATCCATGATATATAACATGCATTTTATATAACTTTGGATTTAAATGAAACCGCACAAATACCTACGAAAACAAAATATATAATATACTATAAATAATTAGTCATTCTCTATCCCCCTTCTTGAAGTGGTTTTCTTTTCGCCTTATAACCTTGTAATATCCTCGCCATCCTCTACTCCGGACAGTTCATCGGGAGTAATGCTACCAGTGGCCGAGGAAGTGGCGACAACGCCGGCTGATGAGGTTGTGTTGGACCCGGAGGATATGCCCGTGGTGGAGGATCTCACTTTGGTGTTAGGAAGCCTATGGTCTTTTTTCCACTTCATCCTGCGGTTCTGAAACCAAATCTTGATTTGTCGTTCGGAGAGAACCAAGGTATGGGCTATCTCGATGCGCCTCCGCCGAGTTAAATAGCGATTATAGTGGAATTCCTTCTCCAATTCTAAGACCTGCTGTCGAGTGTAAGCTGTCCTAGACCGCTTGGAATCCGGTCCATTGTAATTCGGGTTCGCTGTAAAGGGGGAGAAGAAAAGAGAGAGAGAGAGAGAGAGAGAGAGAGAGAGAGAGAGGGAGGGAGAGAAAGAAAGAAAGAAAGAAAGAAAGAAAGAAAGAAAGAAAGAAAGAAAAAAGAAAGAAAGACAAGGAGGGAAGGAGGGAAGGAGGGAAAGATGGAAAGAGGGAAGGGTAAACAATAGTGTCCTCAACTGAGACATATGATGGGCAGGGCAGAAGGAATGGCTAGATATGCTAGTTATGGTATTAGAAATCATAGAAATGGGAAGTTAAGAACTTGTCTATTTCTCCATAATGAGGGGACACTCACATCCAAGTATGCACTAAATTATTAATGCAAGATTCCAAAGCGCAGTCTTTTTTCTGTTCATCTCTCCCCATCTTCTCTCCATCCCGCACATACATAACAGCAGAAGCCACATGGTGATACGGCTGCCCAGAGTATACCTCTGCTATAAAATTTATGGCGGGTGTAATTACCGACGCCGAGTCGTAAATCCGACTCAATTGTGCCATTTCAAAGGCTTCTCCCCTATCTTAGCAGGGGCTGGGATGGAGATGGGAGTCAGAGGCACTGATAAAGGGAGGGAAAGGAAGAGAAAGGAGTAGGAGAGTGTAGAGAGAGAGAACAGACAAACACAGACAAGTTGCCTACCGGTGCTGACGTGAATTTTCTTCATCCATGGGTATACCACGGGCTGCTTGGAGGAGGCTGAGCTGTTTGGGTGCTCCGGTGTAGCTTGGTTGCAGGCGGAGGATGCAGCTGGTGGAGTGGAGGGGGACATGGGTAACTGTGGGGTCTCACATGAGGCTGGCTGCCCTTTCCCTGCAAGCAGGTGCGCAGAATGGGGTAGTCCATGTCCCCTTTGCGTGTCAGGTTCAGGGATGCTTGCACAGTTATATTGGCGCTCTTGGTAGCTCGCCCGCGGAGGGTATAACTCCTGATGGTGATGCTGGTAACCAGAGCCAGGGTCCCTGGCGCGGCTGTAATATTCGGGGCTGTGCTCGGGGATGTAGCTGTTTTGTGAATATTCCTCGCATGGAGGAAATTTCGGATCAATGTAGGTAGAGTCCATCAAATACGAGCTCATGATCATTAATTTCTGCAGTGGAAATTTATTTTTCTAGCTTTGTCGTTTTTCTGCTCCATATAGCCCTCCTACTTGCGAGCAGCCCTGTAAAGTTAGTTTTACCACGTGACCCCACGGCCCAATGGCAGACTGAGAGCTAGTCCCCGGATAAGGAATCAAAGGTTTTGAAACATACCTTCGGTCGCCATTGTGTGCGTAATCTCTCGCTCTCTCTCTCTTTCTCTCTCTCTCTCTAAATTCAATTCAATTTCTCTCTCCTTCAATTCAATTTTAATTTCTCTCTCTCTCTCCCACTCCCTTGTTGTGTTACCAATGCCATTGATATTGCAGCAAAAATTGCAACACAAACACACTATGTGAATTACACAGTGTCATTATGGTTATATTATTATAATCATTTTTTTCAGAGGTAGAAATAGCCTGTTAATAGTAATAATAATAACCAATAAGACAGTAGAATGACTAGGCCTGCCTAAATCACAGAAAGTTGGCCCTTTGGCCCTCTCTAAGAATATTCTGATGCTGCCTTCTCAAATATAAAATAATCCAACACGAAATGTTGGCCAAATCCTAAATAGATGTAAAAAAAAAACACGCGTAAAATTCGCTTTCACATAGCAGTTCGAATTATGATTTAAACTAGAATTGAGCTTGGCTCAAATGAGAAGAAAGTGGACTCCAAATGGGCACCGTATCAGTGAACTAACCACACAATAAGTATTTTGCTTTGCATTTGAGAACTTTCAAAACTGTGGCAATACTTTACTTCGTAAATATTCTGAGAGACTTTTCAAACATAGCATTCCAAATACTTTTCAAATGTATTCCTAGTTGTCAAATAGGCCTACTTTGCTATCTTGTGCAATGGACACAAGGGAAGGCAAATATTCTTTAACGATGGTATATCTCTAATGTTTATGTCACTGTCATTATTGGATATTGCATTGAGGTCTCTGTCTCTCTCTTCATGTTTAGAGACGTATGCATTTGAATACAAATCTTTATAAGGCTGCAATGTTGATGAAACCAGCTTTACGTGCCATGAAAGGACTCGTAGGGCCGTTTTGTCCAATCGTAAGTTTATCTCCATCAACACTAGTGATTGTCTAAGTGCACGTGTACGGTTATTCATTTGATGTTAGACCTAGATGGGGGAGTAAGTCCATTACAAACTCTATCCACTATTGTGTTCAGCACAGTAAATCATTACAGATAAGCTGTCAATGATGTCTGGTAAACTATCCGTTGCCACAGACGCGTTACAGGTACTATTATACTGTCATTAACTGCTGGCTAAGTTTGTCAGTGGCTGTCATTCCATGTCTTCAATTATGCACGACACCACAAACCACAGGACAGTAGACCTACATAATCAATGGGACCTTTGTGAGTCAATGGAGTTAATAATGATCATATTCAATATTGAAATAAAATAAATATATTATACATGTAGGGCCTAGTACATACTAGGGATGGATTATAATACGATTATATTAACACGGGTTATAATACGAAGTCAATCACCTGTTAATCAGCATCTAACGTAGCGGTAGTGGCCTTCTTTTAGTCTTATATGAGCAGGTGAAAATGACATAACAGGGAAGATGTTTATGGTTTGTTTATGTGTAGACCGCGCCCGCCATTTCAATTACTTTTGGCAGCGATGTTTGAGGCGTTTTATAGGGCTATAAAACGCAGTAAATCAGTCCGCTTTAAACGATGGCTGGTTTTTAACATGTTTACCGGTACGGACCGACTACTCGTAGTAGCCCTTTGCTTCCAGATAGCCTACTGTACCCAATAAGGCCTATGGACGTCCTGACAATGCCTAGGCTACTTATGTGGAGGTTGAACAGATACTGTCTATGCTGCACACAGACTTCTTCTGAGATGTATGCTATTCGTGCCCTATTATTCCAGCTAACACTGCATGCAGCTATAACCTACTGGATAGAGGCGAGGGTTGACCAGGCGATTATCTTGACATACGTGGGATTTCAGTAGCCCATGTATTCCTGTAGAGACGTACTTGCGATTGTTATCTATTAACACAAATTCGGTTCTACAGGGTACATATAGACAACTAATGAGTCTTTTCCATTGCAGCCTGAAAAGAAGAGCTCCAACTGGAAGAATTCGGTTAGGTGAAAACCTCTCTCTCTCTCTCTCCCCTCTATCGCTCTCACACACGTACACGTACAAGCACACACACACGAATAGAGTCTCCTGCCTAATATGTTTTTCTCTATCAGATTCAGTCAAAACCCTGCCTTTGAGGTAACTTCTCTAAACTATGAATATTCAGGCAAAACACGTGCACTTCGGGTAAAAAGCGAGCGACCGCGTGACAGCACAGATGAAATATACGTTTATTTTGTCCCCAACGATTTCTTGTGCTCGCCTGCCTCCATTACCATACTGACCGCTCAGTAACCTCTCTTCCTGCCACTCTAGAAGTTAATGAGAAGACGGAGATGAAAAATGTTATATCCTGCATGGTGTGAGTGTGACATGTTTCAATAATCCAGAGGGGCAAACATAGGTTACTGAAATCGTGAATATATTTAATATATAGAGTCTTGCAATAGAATCCAATAGAACGTTTTATTTTTAAGTAATCAACACAATAACATGTTTACGTAACTTGATAAAATGGTATACCTAGAATAGAATAGAAAATAATCGAAAAGGTCTAGGTAGGCCTACACAAGACGTCAGCTACCTTGTAACCATGAGACCAGAGAAGAAGAAAACATACTCAAAATGTAAAGGACACTTTCGTTCTCATCTTACGTTAGCATCTGCAAATCTCCGCATATTATTCTAATTTTTGCACCCACCCTCCCACCCGCCCACGCCTTCACAGGCCCCGTGCACGCCCCCAGCTCCCCTCTCACCCCATCTCCAGTGTTGTGGACGCATTTTAATATTCGTTAGACAGCCTGACCTGCGTTTCAACCCTCGCGTTTGACTACTTCCAATAGTTCACTGCCAAGGATTATTGATGGGCGAAAATAAATAAATAATTTCTCCCCACAAATGGCTTTCAGATCTCTCACCTCGTTCAATATCTAGTTATAATGTAGAACTACAGAAAAACGAGGGCCTTAGGCGAACTCATTTGATGCTCCATTTGTTCATGGGAAAAATGGTTAACATTTGCTTTTCTGTTACATGAAAACCTTTCAGCATGTTCTCTTTCACACACATAGGCTATGCATATCTGTAACACACGATATGCATGCAACACATTTCTGTAGGCTACAATATTGATGTTAGGATGAGAAAAGATTCGTTGTTCTTTCACTGAATGATGGTTTTTATTTTTATTTATTTAACCAGACAAGTCAGTTAATTAAGAACAAACTATTATTTACAATGACGGCCTACCCTGTCCAAACCCGGATGACGCTGGGCCAATTGTGCGAACCAGTTGCGCCACTCGCTGCGCCACTCCGGAACCCAATAGAGTTTTTGAATAGATATCTTTCAGAATATTAGAATAAATTAACCACAGTGTGCATGGTGAGCCCAAACGGAGTGAAATGCAATGTTTAATAATAAACTCATTGCACAATGGAATTTGTGTGAACTGGTCTTGACTTCGGTGAAACCAACTTCTTAGCATGAGAGCAAATAGCTTCCTAGCCATTATCAGGGAACACTGCCCTCTGTGTTGGCTCTGCGCACGGGAAAGAACAGGGCAAGTAGCCTATTTGTGTACAAAATAATAAACAACTTACTGATACATAAATGCTCCCCTTCATTCCGCCTCGGTCCTCGGTTGTTGTCTGCAAAATTTAAAAAATATATCAAATTAGATGATCAGTGGGAAAACCAATAAAGTTAAAATGCTTAAAATTATATATTATTCCCACCCCAAATTATTCGGACTGGTTTTAATAAAAGCTCTAAAAGAGAATAGCCTATGATGCCATGAAAAACCACATACGGTATTGGTAATGGAGGGCCAGGATAGCCTGCAGTATTTTCGAATTTCATTAACCACAAAATGATCGTTATTAGAGAATTATCTGATAAATTAGCTAAATACTTGTTAATTTGTCATCGAAAATCAATTGACACAAATCAAGTCATACGACACAAATCCCCCATTTCTAACGACATCACTCTTTTCCCCTGAAATTCCAAATGTATTTTGAAAATACAAACCACATTTAACTTTCCCCATTAAGGAACAATGTTCATGTCCTTGAATTTGGGGATCCTATTAGATTTTTTTATTCAATAGGACAGCGGAGTCAATCACCACCTTCCGGAGACACCTGAAACCCCACCTCTTTAAGGAATACCTGGGATAGGATAAAGTAATCCTTCTAACCCCCGATCTATTTTTTTCTAAAGTATTTCTATTCACCTCGAATCCGGAATCCCCCAACAGAAGCTAGCCAGCTCACTAGCTACTAGCTAGTAGTCAGCTAACCACTGCTAGCGGTCATCATCTAACCTTTAGCTCAGAAAGCTCTCACAGGTTTGTACAATGCGACTCAAACCAGAGCATACTGGACCTATTTTCTCTCCATATCCCCGGATTCATACCGCAAGCTCTGGACATTTTCACCTGGATCATCGCAGCTAGCTAGCTGCTCTCCGAGTGTCTACTGGCTAACGTCGGCCCCGGAGCAAGCTCCAATTAGCCTGGAGCTAGCCCATGCTAGGCCCTTTCTCCCGGCTAGCTAAAGAGGCCCATCAGCCACTCCTGGGCTACAATACCCGGACCCCTTCTACTGCCAGTACGGGGCACGGAACCCCGCCGATCCTGCATGACTGGACTACGACGTAACCTGCTCGAGGGGGTACTCAACTGGCCTCTACATCGCGACGTCCCCTGAATGCCCATCCGCTAGCCGCGACCCGCTAGCTGCGCCCCACTAGCTGTCTAGAGCATATTGGACTGTTAGCTGTATAGATCCATCGGCCAATTTCTTGGGCCACTATACCTATTTTTCCAATTGGACTTGAACCCTTCTGCTACTCGGAACCCTACTAATCCATCACGACTGGTCTATCGACGTCACTGCACGTGGAGGCTAAAACAGACTTTCCTCCGTCGAGACGTCCTTCTAAGACCCTTCTACTAGCTTGCTAGCCCCGGCCTGCTAGCTGTCTGAATCTCCAGCCAGCCCAACCACTCACTGGATCCCTATTGATCACCCGCTACGCATGCCTCTCCCTAATATCAATATGCCTTGTCCATTACTGTCCTGGTTAGTTAATATTGTCTTATTTCACTGTAGAGCCTCTAGCCCTGCTCAATATGCCTTAACCTACCATTTAGTTCCACCTCCCACATATGCGGTGACATCACCAGGTTTAAAGGTCTCTAGAGACAATGTCTCTCTCATCATTACTCAATGCCTAGATCTACCTCCAATGTACTCACATCCTGCCATACCTCTGTCTGTACATTATGCCTTGAATCTATTCTCACGCCCAGAAACCTGCTCCTTTTACTCTCTGTTCTGAACGCACTAGACGACCAGTCCTGATATTCTTTAGCCGTATCCTCATCCTACTCCTCCTCTGTTCCTCTGGTGATGTAGAGGTTAATTCAGGCCCTGCAGTGCCTAGCTCCACTCCTACTCCCCAGGTGCTCTCATTTGTTGACTTCTGTAACCATAAAAGCCTTGGTTTCATGCATGTTAACATTAGAAGCCTCCTCCCTAAGTTTGTTTTATTCTCTGCTTTAGCACACTCTGCCAACCCGGATGTCCTAGCCGTGTCTGAATCCTGGCTTAGGAAGTCCACCAAAAGCCCTGACATTTCCATCCCTAACTATAACATTTTCCGACAAGATAGAACTGCCAAAGGGGGCGATGTTGCAATCTACTGCATAGATAGCCTGCAGAGTTCTGTCTTACTATCCAGGTCTGTACCCAAACAATTCGAACTTCTACTTTTAAAAATCCATCTTTCCAGCAACAAGTCTCTCACCGTTGCCATTTGCTATAGACCACCCTCTGCCCCCAGCTGTGCCCTGGACACCATATGTGAATTGATTGCCCCCCATCTATCTTCAGAGCTCGTGCTGCTAGGTGACCTAAACTGTGACATGCTTAACACCCCGGCCATCCTACAATCTAAACTTGATGCCGTCAATCTCACACAAATTATCAATGAACCCACCAGGTACAACCCCAAATCCGTAAACATGGGCACCCTCATAGATATCATCCTAACCAACTTGCCCTCCAAATACACCTCTGCTGTTTTCAACCAAGATCTCAGCGATCGCTGCGTCATTGCCTGCATCCGTAATGGGTCTGCGGTCAAACAACCACCCCTCATCACTGTCAAACGCTCCCTAAAACACTTCAGCGAGCATGCCTTTCTAATCGACCTGGCCCGGGTATCCTGGAAGGATATTGATCTCATCCCGTCAGTAGAGGATGCCTGGATATTCTTTAAAAGTGCCTTCCTCACCATCTTAAATAAGCATGCCCCATTTAAAAAATGTAGAACCAGGAACAGATATAGCCCTTGGTTCTATCGAGACCTGACTGCCCTTGACCAGCACAAAAAACATCCTGTGGCGTTCTGCATTAGCATTTAACAGCCCCCACGATATGCAACTTTTCAGGGAAGTTAGGAACAAATATACACAGGCAGTTAGGAAAGCTAAGGCTAGCTTTTTCAAGCAGAAACTTGCATCCTGTAGCACAAACTCAAAAAGGTTCTGGGACACTGTAAAGTCCATGGAGAATAAGAGCACCTCCTCCCAGCTGCCCACTGCACTGAGGATAGGAAACTCTGTCACCACCGATAAATCCACTATAATTGAGAATTTCAATAAGAATTTTTCTACGGCTGGCCATGCTTTCCACCTGGCTACCCCTACCCCAGTCAACAGCCCTCCACCCCCCACAGCAACTCGCCCAAGCCTCCCCCACTTCTCCTTCAACCAAATCTAGATAGCTGATGTTCTGAAAGTGCTGCAAAATCTGGACCCCTACAAATCAGCCGGGCTAGACAATCTGGACCTTCTCTTTCTAAAATGATCAGCCGAAATTGTTGCAACCCCTATTACTAGCCTGTTCAACCTCTCTTTCGTATCGTCTGAGATTCCCGTAGATTGGAAAGCTGCCGAGGTCATCCCCCTCTTCAAAGGGGGAGACACTCTAGACCCAGAATAGACCTATATCTATTCTACCCTGCCTTTCTAAGGTCTTCGAAAGCCACGTTAACAGACAGATTACCGACCATTTCGAATACCACCGTACCTTCTCTGCTATGCAATCTGGTTTCAGAGCTGGTCATGGGGGCACCTCAGCCCCGCTCAAGGTCCTAAACGATATCATAACCGCCATCGATAAGAGACATTACTGTGCAGCCGTATTCATCGACCTGGCTAAGGCTTTTGACTCTGTCAATCACAACATTCTTATTGGCAGACTCAACAGCCTTTGCTTCTCAAATGATTGCCTCGCCTGGTTCACCAACTACTTCTCTGATAGTGTTCAGTGTGTCAAATTGGAGGGCCTGTTGTCCGGACCTCTGGCAGTCTCTATGGGGGTGCCACAGGGTTCAATTCTCGGGCCAACTCTCTTCTCTGTCTACATCAATGACGTCGCTCTTGCTGCTGGTGATTCTTTGATCGACCTCTACGCAGACACCATTCTGTATACTTCTGGCCCTTCTTTGGACACTGTGTTAACTAACCTCCAGACGAGCTTCAATGCCATACAACTCTCCTTCCGTGGCCTCCAACTGCTCTTAAATGCAAGTAAAACTAAATGCATGCTTTTCAACCGATCACTGCCCGCACCTGCTCGCCCATCCAGCATCAGTACTCTGGACAGTGCTGACTTAGAATATGTGGACAACTACAAATACTTAGGTGTCTGGTTAGACTGTAAACTCTCCTTCCAGACTCACATTAAACATCTCCAATCCAAAATTAAATCTAGAATCGGCTTCCTATTTCGCAACAAAGCATCCTTCACTCATGCTGCCAAACATACCCTAGTAAATCTGACCATCCTACCGATCCTCGACTTTGGCGATGTAATTTACAAAATAGCCTCCAACACTCTACTCAACAAATTGGATGCAGTCTATCACAGTGCCATCCGTTTTGTCACCAAAGCCCCATATACTTCCCACCACTGCGACCTGTACGCTCTCGTTGGCTGGCCCTCGCTTCATACTCGTCGCCAAACCCACTGGCTCCAGGTCATTTACAAGTCTCTACTAGGTAAAGCCCCGCCTTATCTCAGCTCACTGGTCACCATAGCAGCACACACCCGTAACACGCACTCCAGCAGGTATATCTCACTGGTCACCCCCAAAGCTAATTCTTCCTTTGGCCGCTTTTCCTTCCAGTTCTCTGCTGCCAATGACTGGAACGAACTGCAAAAATCACTAAAGCTTGAGACTTACCTCCCTCACTAGCTTTAAGCACCAGCTGTCAGAGCAGCTCACAGATCACTTCACCTGTAGATAATCCATCTGTAAACAGCCCATCCAATCTTCCTCATCCCCATACTGTATTCATTTATTTATCTTGCTCCTTTGCACCCCAGTATCTTTACTTGCACATTCATCTTCTGCACATTTTACCATTCCAGTGTTTAATTGCTATATTGTAATTACTTCACCGCTATGGCCTATTTACCTCCTTATCCTACCTCATTTGCACATGCTGTATATAGACTTTTCTACTGTATTATTGATTGTATGTTTTGTTTATTCCATGTGTAACTCTGTGTTGTTGTATGTGTCAAACTGCTTTGCTTTATCTTGGCAAGGTCTCAGTTGCAAATGAGAACTTGTTCTCAACTAGCCTACCTGGTTAAATAAAGGTGAAATAAAAATAAATGAATAAAAATGAGAACGGTAGCCCCTATCTGCAAAAGCAGGGTGTCTGCGGAAAGTTTCGTGTCTTGGCAATTAATCTGTGCCTTAAAATCTTTGGTGTGATTTACTGCCATATATGGACATATGAATGTATAAAGGCAGGCCGAGCCGATTACCTAATTTCAAGATGGCTGCTACCTACATTCCAATTAACGTTGTGAAGCGTAAACAAAATAAACACGAAATACATCGATACACACCGGAAGCCAGGACTCCACAGATCATGAGGATGTCTTATTTGTCTGCCAGTGACCTACCGTTATTGATCACCAACCCCGAGAGTCAAAATGTTATTTAACACAACGTTTTCACCAAACAGCAAACACCTTACAAGGTAAGCTTCCATTTGGTCTGTGTTTGAGCTATAGATACATGGGGAGGTATGAAATTAATCCTTAGGTTGGTAGGAACAAATCTAGCCTATTGCCAATGCTATCTGATGATCTATGACTTAATGGAAACGTTGAATGTCCACAGAGTGACTATATCTTTGCGCATGAAAAATATGACGTTGCCTGCTTACGTGCCGTAGGCATCCATTACACATGGGATTGGCTACTATGGCACCTTGACAGTCTTGTAACCAATGGGATATGCTTTCCAGGGATATGCAAGTGACCTGGGTGGGACAAAGCAAGGCCTAGAACCTTTTATGCGTAATGCGAACTATCGCTATCTGGGTCAGAAACGAGAAGCATCGAGCACGTTACAATACATTGTAAACAGATTTCATCGCTTTAGCATGAAAGATGGCTTTCTCAAAGGGGGAAAAAAGGTAAAAACGAAGAGTATCGAACAGGAAGCTAAAAAGAAGGCAGCTATGAATAAGTATACCGACATAGAAGCTTTGAATAAAATACTGATCAGACTCGGATAAGGGAAGCGATTTGGATAACGAGGATTTCGACTCGCCGATGAGGTCTACCTTCTAGAAGGATTGGATCCACTTTTAGATCTGTTAGTACATTATTTTCATGACTTTATATTGCTAATTTACTATATGTATTTCGTTTTTTATAAGTTGTCTGCTTTTTGTGCTTTGGATTAAGTTTACATAGGCCTATGTAACAAGTCATTTCAATGTTATATAATTCCAAAGTAGTTATTGTCTATTTTTCATATTAGTTCACTGTTTGCTGTTCCTTGTAACTTTGGAGAGGCGACTATACTCTCATGGCCACTGTTTATTTGTGGTTCTCACCTTTGCTTTTGTGTGTGTGTGCTTCACACCTTCTATGTGAGTCACTGTACAGATAAAGTTTACGCTTGGTGTTTTTACTTTACAGTAATGTTGTTTTGTAAATTTAGTCAACTGTAATTCTGTGTGTCTTACAACAGTATATCCCTTTATTGTATTCACCACAGAGTGGAGGATGCAGATGATTTGGATGATGCCGTTTGGGAGCCACCCCTCCCCAGCTAGCGTCCCCGCCGGTCAAGGTCTTCATCCCCCCACTACTATGTCTATCACCCATCTGATGGTTCTACATCCACTTTTCATAGACCTTTTGAAAAAGAAAATAGTGGCTTGTGGCACCATTCGTACTAACAGAATTGGTTTTCCCAAGACCAAGGTAAACGACATGACAAAGACAGTGGAGAGGGGGACCATACGTTGGATCAGGACTAACAAGCTGCTTTTTGTAAAATGGAAGGACACTAGGGAAGTAACCATGCTCACCACACAGCATAAGGCATGCAATAACAACCATGTCTCAAGGAGGGTGAAAAAAGAAGAACGTCTCAATTCCTGTTTCTGTGAAGGACTACAATGTCAGCATTGGGGGTGTCGACCTATCTGATGCTCTGCTAGGCTACTACCAGGTCCTCCACAAGACCAGGAAGAGGTATTAGACTTTTTTTTACCATTTTGTGGGCATTGCTACAGTAAATTATGTCATTTTCTACAAGCAGATGGCCAAAGCAGAAGGTCAAACCCCTCTCTACCAGTTGGCCTTCAGAGAGCAGCTGGTGTTGGAAATGTCTGAATTGGGGGACCAAAGCAACCTCACAACCATCACAAGACAGTGTAGCGTAGCTATCCAAAAACATGCCAAAAGACAAAAATGAAGAACTGCATGCATTGCGCAAAACACAGGGGGGAAATGCCAGATCTTCTGTCCGAAATGCCAGTTCGCTTTTTTTCCTGGCAAAGAGGGACTGCTTCAAAGACTATGATGACATGCACAAGCTACGGTGAAAGTGAAATCTAATCATCTACACCTGGGATGTAAAACGAACACAAATTCCATTTGTAAATAGTTAAGCTTATTTCTAGTTTTGCACCTTTTTTAGTGAAGGACACGTGTGTTACCAAGTTTGTGTTTGATAAGACATTTTATAATTTTTGACATACAGTACCAGTCAAGTTTGGACACACCTACTAATTCCAGGGTTTTATTTATTTTTACTATTTTCTACATTGTAGAATAATAGTGAAGACATCAACACATTGAAATAGTACATATGGAATCATGTACTAACCAAAAAAAGTGTAACAGTCTTGAAGGAGTTCCCCTATATGCTGAGCACTTGTTGGCTGCTTTTCCTTCACTCTGCAGTCCAACTCATCCCAAACCATCTCAATTGGGTTGAGGTCAGGTGATTGTGGAGGCCAGGTCATCTGATGCAGCACTCCATCTCTCTCCTTGATCAAATAGCCCTTACATACCCTGGAGGTGTGTTTTGGGTCATTGTCCTGTTGAAAAACAAATGATAGTCCCACTAAGCCCAAATCAGATGGGCTGGCTAGCACGCAGAATGCTGTGGTAACCATGCTGGTTAAGTGTGCCTTGAATTCTAAATAAATCACTGACAGTGTCACCAGCAAAGCACCCCCACACCATCACACCTCCTCCTCCATGCTTCACTAATGTCCATTGCTCGTGTTTCTTGGCCCAAGAAAGTTTCTTCTTCTTATTGATGTCCTTTAGTAGTGGTTTCTTTGCAGCAATTTGACCACGAAGGCCTGATTCACGCTGTCTCCTCTGAACAGTTGATGTTAAAATTTAAAAAATAAGGGGCATACCTAGTCAGTTGTACAACAATGCATTCAACTGAAATGTGTCTTCCGCATTTAACCCAACCCCTCTGAATCAGAGAGAGCACCCGGTGTGTCTGTTACTTGAACTCAGTAAAGCATTTATTTGGGCTGCAATCTGAGGTGCAATTAACTCTAATGAACTAATCCTCTGCAGCAGAGGTAACTCTGGGTCTTCCTTTCCTATGGCGGTCCTCATGAGAGCCAGTTTCATTATAGCGCTTTATGTTTTTATCATGTTACTACATGATTCCATATGTGTTAGTTCATAGTTGTGATGTCTTCACTATTATTCTACAATGTAGAAAATAGTAAAAATAAAGAAAAACCCTTGAATGAGTAGGTGTGTCCAAACTTTTGACTGGTACTGTACATCTGTGTGGGACCAATGCATTGGATTATTATTTTTTATATTTAAAAAAATATTTATTTATGCCTAGGTTAAACGTTCCTGCACTTTGGAGAGGTTTAAAAAACACTTGGATATCCCCTGTATGTCCCCAGACACCACCACATTGTTTGAGAGAGGTTGGTGTTGTAGAAATTTAGTTTTTATAGTGAACAATAACTTTTAGGTACATCCAGTGTGCAAAAACAGTGCAATTACCACATTTGGACACTTTGGAGAGGTTGAAAGGACACTTGAATGTACCTTAGATATCACATAACACCACCACAATGTTTGAGTGAGGTTGATATGGTAGACATTATATTTTCTATACTGAACACTTGTAAATGTCCCGTGACCACACCTGACACCACTTACTAAAACATCTGCCCATTTCTAGTTGTTAGGTCTATCAATCCCATTTCTAGTTGTTAGGTCTATCAAACCCATTTCTAGTTGTTAGGTCTATCAATCCCTTTTCTAGTTGTTAGGTCTATCAATCCCATTTCTAGTTGTTAGGTCTATCAATCCCATTTCTAGTTGTTAGGTCTATCAATCCCATTTCTAGTTGTTAGGTCTATCAAACCCATTTCTAGTTGTTAGGTCTATCAATCCCTTTTCTAGTTGTTAGGTCTATCAATCCCTTTTCTAGTTGTTAGGTCTATCAAACCCATTTCTAGTTGTTAGGTCTATCAATCCCATTTCTAGTTGTTAGGTCTATCAATCCCTTTTCTAGTTGTTAGGTCTATCAATCCCATTTCTAGTTGTTAGGTCTATCAATCCCTTTTCTAGTTGTTAGGTCTATCAATCCCTTTTCTAGTTGTTAGGTCTATCAATCCCATTTCTAGTTGTTAGGTCTATCAATCCCTTTTCTAGTTGTTAGGTCTATCAATCCCATTTCTAGTTGTTAGGTCTATCAAGCCCATTTAGTTTCCTGATATTGTTCACATGTTGTGGAAGCCATCTGATGTGTTTCCAGCTCTGGGCATCAATAATTCACTCATAGCTTGTCAATGAAAGAATACTTAAAAAATAAATAAACAACTGTTATTTTGTGTGTGTTTGATCTTGTGTATTCTGAACTACGTAACTCCAATCTATCTTCTGATCATTTCCTCATAATCTCCCAGATGTCTTCTTTCCAAATAGACCAAGTTTTTGCATGTCAGAATCATGTAATTACACATGAATAGCAGTTACTTTGGGGTATGTATATTTAGGCGGGAAACAATATTAAAGAGGTTAACCCCCAGCAACAACTGCTCCCCGGGTGCTGATGTCATAGATGTCGATTAAGTCAGTCCCCCACACCTCTCTGACTCAGAGGGGTGGGGTTAAATGCAGAAGACATGTTTCAGTTGAATGCATTCAGTTGTACAACTGACTAGGTATCCCTTTCCTTCCCTATTGTGTTTTATGCAATCTCATCTCATAAAGAAATTAATTTCATAAAGGGAAATTAATATAATCTGAATATATTACAATATAATAAACCATTCAGTCTACAAACAAATGCATAAACATAAAAAGCATAATAGAGTTTTCTGTTCATCTAAAACATATGTTTGGGCTTCTGGAGGTGTGTCCCTCTACCAACAATTAGGCAATGTTCTCATTGCCAGGTAACTCTCACATGATCTATTCTAGACTAGACAGTGGCTTTCTTATTGGATGATTATTTGCCAACCTGTCACGACTTCTGCCAATCTCATCTCATAAAGAAATTAATTTCATAAAGGGAAATTAATATCATCTGAATATATTACAATTTAATAAACCATTCAGTGTACAAACAAATGCATAAACATAAAAAGCATAATAGAGTTTTCTGTTCATCTAAAAAAATATGTTGTTCGGGCGGCGTTCAGCGATCGATGTCACCGGCTTTCTAGCCATCGCCGCTCCATTTTTCTATTATCCATTTGTCTTGTCTTGTTTCCATACACACCTGGTTTTCAATTCCCAAATTCAGCTACTTGTATTTAACCCTCTGTTTCCCATCATGTTTTGTGTGTAATTGTTTCATGTTGCTGTGGTGTCTTTTTACACGCTTTACTTTACATGAAGAGAGAATCAGTCTCTTTCTCATTGACTCTCCTGCGTTTCCTTTGGTACTAGGCCTTCCTTGGTTGGCTCTGCATAACCCCACTATTTCCTGGCAACAGCGGGATCTCACGGGGAGGTCGCGAGAGTGCTCAGGGAGGTGTATAAGGGTTTCTGTTGGTGCTACCACGGTGGAAAGTCCAGACCAGGTCTCCACCGTGCACATCCCCCCAGAATGAGCCAATTTGGTTACAGAAGGCGACTAAATTACCACCTCATCGATGGGGGGATTGTGCGATAAATCTCCTGGCAGACGCTGTGCTTCCCAGGAGTCACGTGTATCCACTGTCGCAAGCGGAGACGGTGGCTATGGAGACATATGTCTCTGAATCCCTACGTCAGGGGTACATTCGGCCCTCTACTTCACCCGCCTCCTCAAGTTTCTTTTTTGTGAAGAAGAAGGATGGAGGTTTACGCCCGTGCATTGACTATAGAGGTCTCAATCAAATCACGGTGAGGTACAGTTACCCGCTACCTCTTATCGCCACGGCGATTGAGTCAATGCATGGGGCGCGCTTCTTCACCAAACTGGATCTCAGGAGTGCGTATAACCTGGTGCGTATCCGGGAGGGAGACGAGTGGAAGACAGCGTTCACTACCACCACAGGGCATTATGAGTACCTCGTCATGCCGTACGGGTTGATGAATGCTCCATCAGTTTTCCAATCCTTTGTAGATGAGATTTTCAGGGACCTGCACGGGCAGGGTGTAGTGGTGTATGACCTGTACGTCAAGGCTGAGAAATGCCTGTTCTTTCAGCAGGCCGTCTCCTTCCTACGGTATCGCATTTCCACATCAGGGGTGGAGATGGAGAGTGACCGCATTGCAGCCGTGCGTAATTGGCCGACTCCCACCACGGTAAAGGAGGTGCAGCGATTTTTAGGGTTCGCCAATTACTACCGGAGATTTATCCAGGGTTTTGGCCAGGTTGCTGCACCCATTACCTCACTGCTGAAGGGGGGTCCTGTAAGGTTGCGGTGGACGGCTGAGGCGGACAGGGCTTTTGGGCAACTAAGAGCTCTGTTTACTTCGGCACCAGTGCTGGCCCATCCGGATCCCTCTTTGGCATTCATAGTGGAGGTAGACGCGTCCGAGGCTGGGATAGGAGCCATGCTCTCACAGCGCTCGGGCACGCCACCGAAACTCCGCCCCTGTGCTTTCTTCTCGAAGAAGCTCAGCCCAGCGGAGCGTAACTATGATGTGGGGGACCGGGAGTTGTTGGCTGTGGTTAAAGCGTTGAAAGCGTGGAGACATTGGCTTGAGGGGGCTAAACACCCTTTTCTCATCTGGACTGACCACCGCAACCTGGAGTACATCCGGGAAGCGAGGAGACTGAATCCTCGTCAGGCAAGGTGGGCCATGTTCTTTACCCGTTTTGTGTTTACCCTATCCTACAGACCAGGTTCCCAGAATAAGAAGGCAGACACACAGTCCCGGCTGTATGACACAGAGGAGCGGCCCATGGGTCAGACTCCCATACTCCCGGCTTCCTGCCTGGTAGCGCCGGTCGTGTGGGAGCTGGACGCGGACATTGAGCAGGCGTTGCGTACAGAGCCCCTCCAGTGTCCCGTTGGGCGTGTGTACGTTCCGTCTGCTGTCCGTGACCAGTTGATCTCTTGGGTCCACACATCTCCCTCCTCTGGTCATCCAGGGATCGGTCGGACGCTGCGCTGTCTGACTGGGAGGTACTGGTGGCCCACTTTGGCTAAGGACGTGAGGGTTTATGTCTCCTCCTGCTCGGTATGTGCCCAGTGTAAGGCTCTGAGACACCTGCCCAGAGGTAAGTTACATCCCTTACCCGTTCCACAACAACCTTGGTCACATCTGTCAGTGGATTTCCTAACAGATCTTCCTCCCTCACAGGGAAATACCACGATCCTGGTCGTTGTGGATCGTTTTTCTAAGTCCTGTCGTCTCCTCCCTCTGCCTGGTCTCCCTACGGCCCTACAGACTGCGGAGGCCCTGTTTAAACACGTCTTCCGGCACTACAGGGTGCCTGAAGATATAGTGTCGGATCGGGGTCCCCAGTTTATGTCGAGAGTTTGGAAGGCGTTCATAGAACGTCTGGGGGTCTCGATTAGCCTTACCTCAGGTTTTCACCCCGAGAGTAACGGGCAGGTAGAGAAAGTCAACCAGGATGTGGGCAGGTTTCTGCGGTCCTATTGCCAGGACCGGCCTGGGGAGTGGGCAGCATTTGTGCCCTGGGCCACGAGATGGCACAGAACCCGCTTCGCCACTCCTCCACTAACCTCTCCCCCTTTCAGTGCGTATTGGGGTACCAGCCGGTTCTGGCACCATGGCATCAGGTTCAGACCGAGACTCCTGCGGTGGACAACTGGTTTAGGCGCGTTGAGGCTGCCCGTGTCCATCTCCAGTGAGCCGTGCGTCGCCAGAAAGCCAGCGCGGACCGTCACCGCAGTGAGACCCTGGTGTTCGCACCAGGGGACTGGGTCTGGCTCTCGACCCATAACCTGCCCCTCCGCCTGCCCTGCCAGAAGCTGGGTCCGCGGTTTGTGGGGCCATTTAAAGTCCTGAGGAGGGTGAACGAGGTATGTTATAGATTACAGCTTCCCTCTGATTATCATATTAACACCTCGTTCCATGTGTCTCTCCTCAGGCCGTTGGTGGCTGGTCCACTCCAGGAATCTGAGGTGCGGGAGGTCCCTCCGCCCCCTTTGGACATCCAGGGGTCCCCGGCGTACATCGTTCGTTCCATCCTGGATTCGAGGCGTCGGGTGGGGGGCCTTCAGTACCTCATAGAGTGGGAGGGGTACGGGCCGGAGGAGAGGTGCTGGGTTCCGGTTGCAGATGTTTTGGATCCTGAACTGCTGCGGGAGTTTCACTGTCGCCGGCCGGATCGCCCTGCGCCTCGTCCTCCGGGTCGTCCTCGAGGCCGGTGTCGGCACGCCGCTGGAGCCGCGCGTCAAGGGGGGGTACTGTCACGACTTCCGCCGAAGTCGGCTCCTCTCCTTGTTCGTTCGGCGATCGACGTCACCGGCTTTCTAGCCATCGCTGCTCCATTTTTCATATATCCATTTGTCTTGTCTTGTTTCCATACACACCTGGTTTTCATTTCCCCAATTAAGCTACTTGTATTTAACCCTCTATTTCCCATCATGTTTTGTGTGTAATTGTTTCATGTTGCTGTGGTGTCTTTTTACACGCTTTACTTTTGTTATGTTCTGTGTTTTTGAGCGCATTTGATTTATGTACGTCACGCTACTCTCCTGCACCTGACTTCGCCTCTTTTACACATGCTGACACAACCATGGCAATACCATGGCTCGATTACAGTCAATAAGAATAGAAAAAGTAAAGAGTAAGACATACCGAGCTTAAGAACAGTGGAGAACTTCGCCACCCCAATGCGCTATAATGCAGGCGAATCCCCTCTATAACAGCGTTTCCCAAACTTGGTCCTGAGGCACCCCCTGGGTGCACGTTTTGGTTTTTGCCTTAGCACTACACAGCTGATTCAAATAACCAACTCATCATCAAGCTTTGATTATTTGAATCAACTGTGTAGTGCTAGGGAAAAAAACAAAACATGCACCCAGGAGGGGCCCCAGGACCGAATTTGGGAAACCCTGCTCTATAGCATTATTATTCGCTATTTGGAGGGGGAGCATGTTTAATAGCACCCCCTATTGACTGTGTATCATTGGTTTCCACTCTCTTCATCTAACAGGAAGTAAGGGGTTTATACTCAACATCAAATAAAATGTTATTTGTCACGTGTACCGATACAACAGGTGTAGACCTTACAGTGAAATGCTTACTTACAAGCCTTTAACCATCAATACTTCAAGAAGTTAATAAAATAAAAAAGTGTTAAGTAAAAAATAGATAAATAGAAAATAAAAGTAACAAATAATTAAACAGCAGCAATAAAATAACAAGCGAGGCTATATACAGGGGGTGGGTAATTGAGGTAATTGAGGTAATATGTACATGTAGGTAGAGTTAAAGTGACTATGCATAGATTATAAACAGAGAATAGCAGCAGCGTAAAAGAGGAGTCTGGGTAGCCCTTTGATTAACTGTTCAGGAACATGAACCCATCAACTCACTACATAATCAGGCCACTGAGTTCCTCTCTGGCCCTTCTGTGAACTGACCAGGAAAACCTCTGGGCCATAATTACAAGGTACTACAAGGGGCCCAGAGTTCATGGGCAGGTCACACGAACATAACACTCAGGTCAACACAGGATCTTACTGACAAAGGAACTTAACAAAATCAACCACATAACTTTCCCACATTAACAGAGGAAGAACAAATCAAATCAAACTTTATTTGTCACCTGCGCCGAATACAACAAGTGCAGACCTTACCGTGAAATGCTTACTTACAAGCCCTTAACCAACAGCACAGTTCAAGAAAGAGTTAAGAAAATATTTACCAAATAAACGAAAGTAAAAAATAATAAAAAGTAATACAATAAAATAACAATAACAAGGCTATATACAGGGGATACCGGTACCGAGTCAATGTGCGGGGGAACAGGTTAGTCGAGGTAATTTGTACATGTAGGAAGGGGTGAAGTGACTATACATAGATTATAAACAGCGAGTAGCAGCAGAGTAAAAAAAGGTTGACCCAGTGATGTACTGGGAAGGTTGACCCAGTGATGTACTGGGCCGTACGCACTACCCTCTGTAGTGCCTTACGGTCAGATGCCGAGAAGTTACCATACCAGGTGGGGATGCAACCGGTCAGGATGCTCTCGATGGTGCAACTGTAGAACTTTTTGAGGATCTGGGGACCCATGCCAAATCTTTTCAGTCTCCTGAGGGGGAAAATGTGTTGTCGTGCCCTCTTCATGACTGTCTTGGTGTGTTTGGACCATGATAGTTCGTTGGTGATGTGGACACCAAGGAACTTGAAACTCTCGACCCACTCGACTACAGCCCCGTCGATGTTAATGGGGGCCTGTTCGGCCCGCCTTTTCCTGTAGACCACAATTAGCTCCTTTGTCTTGCTCATATTGAGGGAGAGGTTGATGTCTTGGCACCACACTGCCAGGTCTCTGACCTCCTCCCTATAAGCTGTCTCATCGATCCTCGACTTCGGCGATGTCATTTACAAAATAGCTTCCAATACTCTACTCAGCAAACTGGATGTAGTCTATCGCAGTGCCATCCGTTTTGTCACCAAAGCCCCTTATACTACCCACCACTGAGACCTGTATGCTCTAGTCGGCTGGCCTTCGCTACATATTCGTCGCCAGACCCACTGGCTCCAGGTCATCTATAAGTCTATGCTAGGTAAAGCCCCGCCTTATCTCAGCTCACTGGTCACGATAACAACACCCACCCATAGCACGCGCTCCAGCAGGTATATCTCACTGGTCATCCCCAAAGCCAACACCTCCTTTGGCCGTCTTTCCTTCCAGTTCTCTGCTGCCAATGACTGGAACGAATGGCAAAAATCGCTGAAGCTGGAGACTTATATTTCCCTCACTAACTTTAAACATCAGCTCTCTGAGCAGCTAACCAATCGCTGCAGCTGTACATAGCCCATTGGTAAATAGCCTACCAAATCTACCTACCTCATCCTCATATTGTTTTTATTTACTTTTCTGCTCTTTTGCACACAAGTATTTCTTACTTGCTCATCATCATCTGCTCATCTATCACTCCAGTGTTAATTTGCTACACTGGAATTACTTCGCTACTATGGCCTATTTATTGCCTTACCTCCTCACGCCAGTTGCACACACTGTATATAGACTTTCTTTTTTTCTATTGTGTTATTGACTGTACGCTTGTTTATTCCATGTGTAACTCTGTGTTGTTGTTTGTGTGGCACTGCTTTGCTTTATCTTGGCCAGGTCGCAGTTGTAAATGAGAACTTGTTCTCAACTAGCTTACATGGTTAAATAAAGGTGAAATAAAAAAAAGTTGTTGTCGGTGATCAGGCCTAACACTGTTGTGTCGTCAACGAACTTAATGATGGTGTTGGAGTCGTGTTTGGCCACGCAGTCGTGGGTGAACAGGGAGTACAGGAGGAACTAAGCACACACACCTGAGGGGCCCCTGTGTTGAGGATCAGTGTGGCAGATGTGTTGTTGTCTACCCTCACCACCTGGGGGCGGCCCGTCAGGAAGTCCAGGATCCAGTTGCAGAGGGATGTGTTTAGTCCCAGGGTCCTTAGCTTAGTGATGAGCTTCACAGGCACTATGGTGTTGAATGCTGAGCTGTAGTCAATGAACAGCATTCTCACATAAGTGTTCCTTTTGTCCAGGTGGGAAAGGGCAGTGTGGAGTGCAATTGAGATTGCTTCATCTGTGGATCTATTGGGGCGTTATGCAAATTGAAGTGGGTCTAGAGTATCTGGGATGATGCTGTTGATGTGAGCCATGACCAGCCTTTCAAAGCACTTCATGGCTACCGACGTGAGTGCTACGGGGCGGTAATCATTTAGGCAGGTTACCTTTGCTTCCTTGGGCACAGGGACTATGGTGGTCTGCTTGAAACATGTAGGTATTACAGACTCGGTCAGGGAGAGGTTGAAAATTACAGTGAAGACACTCGCCAGTTGGTCTGCGCATTCTTTGAGTACACATCCTGGTAATCCGTCTGGCCCCGCGGCTTTGTGAATGTTGACCTGTTGAAAGGTCTCGCTCACATTGGCTACCTAGAGTGTTATCACACAATCGTCCAGAACAGCTGGTGCTCTCATGCATGCTTCAGTGTTGCTTGCCTCAAAGCGAGCATAAAAGGCATTTAGCTCATCTGGTAGGCTCGTGTCACTGGGCAGCTCGCGGCTGTGTTTCCCTTTGTAGTCTGTAATAGTTTTCAAGCCCTGCCATATCCGACGAGCATCAGAGCCAGTGTAGTAGGTTTAGTGTCCCACTCCTTGAAAGCGGCAGCTCCAGCCTTTAGCTCGATGCGGATGTTGCCTGTAATCCATGGCTTCTAGTTCGGATATGTACGTACGGTCACTGCGGGGACGACGTTGCCAACGCACTTATTGATGAAGCCAATGACTGAGGTGGTGTACTCCTCAATGCCATTTGATGAATCCCAGAACATATTCCAGTCTGTGCTAGCAAAACAGTCCAGTAACGTAGCATCCATGTCATCTGACCACTTCCGTATTGAGCGAGTCACTGGTACTTCCTGCTTTAGTTTTTGCTTGTAAGCAGGAATCGGGAGGACATAATTATCGTTAGATTTTCCCAATGGAGGGCTGGGGAGAGATTTGTATGCATCTCTGTGTGTGGAGTAAAAGTGGTCTAGAGTTTTTTTCCCTCTGGTTGCACATGTGACATGCTGGTAGAAATGAGGTAAAATGGATTTGAGTTTGCCTGCATTAAAGTTCCCGGTCACTAGGAGCACCACTTCTGGATGAACATATTCTTGTTTGCTTATGGTCTTATACAGCTGGTTGAGTGCGGTCTTAGTGCCAGCAACGGTTTGTGGTGGTAAATAGACGGCTCCAAATAATATAGATGAGAACTCTCTTGGAAGATAGTGTGGTCTACAGCTTATTATAAGGTACTCTACCTCAAAATCAAATCAAATTTTATTGGTCACATACACATAGTTAGCAGATGTTAATGTGAGTGTAGCGAAATGCTTGTGCTTCTAGTTCTGACCGTGCAGTAAAATCTAACAAGTAATCTAACAATTTCCCAACAACTACCTTATACACACAAGTGTAAAGGAATGAATAAGAATATGTACATGTAAATATATGGATGAGCAATGGCCGAACAGCATAGACAAGATGCAATAGATGGTATAGAGTACAGTATATACATATGAGATAAGTAATGTAGGGTATGTAAACATTATATAAATTGGCATTGTTTAAAGTGACTAGTGATACATTTATTACATCCAATTTTTTATTATTAAAGTGGCTAGAGATTTGAGTCAGTATGTTGGCAGCAGCCACTCAATGTTAGTGATGGCTGTTTAACAGTCTGATGGCCTTGAGATAGAAGCTGTTTTTCAGTCTCTCGGTCCCCGCTTTGATGCACCTGTACTGACCTCGCCTTCTGGATGATAGAGGGGTGAACAGGCAGTGGCTCGCCTGGTTGTTGTCCTTGATTATATTTTTGGCCTTCCTGTGACATCAGGTGGTGTAGGTGTCTTGGAGGGTAGGTAGTTTGCCCCCGGTGATGCGTTGTGCAGAACTCACTACCCTCTGGAGAGCCTTATGGTTGTGGGCGGAGCAATTGCCATACCAGGCGGTGATACAGCTCGACAGGATGCTCTCGATTGTGCATCTGTAGAAGTTTGTGAGGGTTTTAGGTGACAAGCCAAATTTCTTCAGCCTCTTGAGGTTGAAGAGACGCTGTTGCGCCTTCTTCACCATACTGTCGGTCTGGGTTGACCATTTCAGTTTGTCCGTGAATTGTATGCCGAGGAACTTAAAACTTTCCTCCTTCTCCACTACTGTCCCATCAATGTGGATAGGGGGGTGCTCCCTCTGCTGTTTCCTGAAGTCCACAATCATCTCCTTTTTTTGTTGAGTGTGAGGTTATTTTCCTGACACCACACTCCGAGGGCCCTCACCTCCTCCCTGTAGGCCGTCTTGTTGGTAATCAAGCCTACCACTGTAGTGTCGTCTGCAAACTTGACAATTGAGTTGGAGGCGTGCATGGCCACGCAGTCATGGGTGAACAGGGAGTACAGGAGAGGGCTGAGAACGCACCCTTGTGGGGCCCCAGTGTTGAGGATCAGCGGGGTGGAGATGTTGTTTCCTTCCCTCACCACATGGGGGCGGCCCATCAGGAAGTCCAGGTCCCAGTTGCACAGGGCGGGGTCGAGACCCAGGGTCTTGAGCTTAATGATGAGTTTGGAGGGTACTATGGTGTTAAATGCTGAGCTGTAATTGATGAACAGCCTTCTTACCTCTTGTCCAGATAGGTTAGGGCAGTGTGCAGTGTGATTGCGATTGTGTCTTCTGTGGACCTATTGGGGCGATAAGCAAATTGGAGTGGGTCTAGGGTGTCAGGTAGGGTAGGGTAGAGGTGATATGATCCTTGACTCGTCTCTCAAAGCACTTCATGATGACGGAAGTGAGTGCTACAGGGCGATAGTCATTTAGCTCAGTTACCTTAGCTTTCTTGGGAATAGGAACAATGGTGGCCCTCTTGAAGCATGTGGGAACAGCAGACTGGGATAGGGATTGATTGAATATGTTCGTAAACACACTGGTCTGCGCATGCTCTGAGGATGCGGCTAGGAATGCCATCTGGGCCGGCAGCCTTGCGAGGATTAACACATTTAAAGGAGAGCCCGCAGGTTTTGGTAGCAGGCCCTGTCAGTGGCACTGTATTGTCCTCAAAGCGAGCAAAGAACTTGTTTAGTTTGTCTGGGAGCTAGACATCGGTGTCCGCGATGGGGCTGGTTTTCTTTTTGTAATCCGTGATTGACTGTAGACCCTGCCACATACGTCTCGTGTCTGAGTCGTTGAATTGCAACTCTACTTTGCCACCCCGGGTCACGCATTCGATATGCTGATAAAATTTTAGTGAGCCTTGTTTTCAGATTACAATAAATGCAGCCTCAGGATATGTGGTTTCCAATTTACATAGAGTCCAATGAAGTTCTTTCAGGGCCGTCGAGGTGTCTTGGGGGGGATATACGCGGCTGTGATTATAATCGAAGATAATTCTCTTGGTAAATAATGCGGTCGGCATTTGATTGTAAGGAATTCTAGGTCAGGTGAACAAAAGGACTTGAGTTTCTGTATGTTGTTATGATCACACCATGACTGGTTAATCATAAGGCATATACCCACGCCCTTCTTCTTACCAAAGAGATGATTTTTTCTGTTGGCACGATTCGTGAAGAAACCGGGTGGCTGTACCGACTCTGATAACGTACTCCCTAGTGAACCATGTTTCCGTGAAACAGAGAATGTTACAATCTCTGATGTCTCTCTGGAAGGCAACCCTTGCTCGAATTTCGTCTACCTTATTGTCAAGAAACTGGACATTGGCGAGTAGTATACTCGAGAGTGGTGACTGATGTGCCCGTCTACGGAGTCTGACCAGAAGACCGCTCCGTCTGCGGCACCATTGTTATGGGTCGCCTACTGGGATCCGATCCATTGTCCTGGGTGGTGGTCCAAGCAGAGGATTCGCTTTGGGAAGCACGTATTCCTGGTCGGAATGTTGGTGAGTTGACATTGCTCTTATATCCAATAGTTCTTCCCGGCTCTATGCAATAAGACTTATGATTTCCTGGGGTAACAGCGTAAAAAATAATAGACAAAAAAATGAAATACTGCATAGTTTCCTAAGAACACGAAGCGAGGCGACCATCTCTGTCGACGCCATCACGGCGAGCAATACCTCGAGACATCTTTAATATTAGACATCCCCACCCCTCGTCTTACCAGACACAGCTTCTCTGTCCTGACGGTGTATGGAAACTCCTGCCACTTCTCTATTAGGTGAGGTGAGATACAACGTAACAATTGGGATTTAACTTGTCACGCTGCTTTTAAACAAATGTTGGCTTCCAGAACCTTCCGGAACATTTTCTATGTTAACATTCCATTCCTCAACTACAAAAATAAACAGTATCACGTCTGTGTGTTGATTATGGGATGGCAGGGGATGGATGACATTTATCCAATGGACTGCTATACCATGACAGGTATCAATTGGACTGGCCTACAAAGTTGAAGATAGTCGAACCATTGAGCAGTGAACATGATACACTCATCAGTCTCTGTGTCAAGAGTGTGATTTAGCAATATCTTACCAAGAGAATCCTGAAAAGTGGGTTGCTATGTTTATTCAAGCACAAGTATGAACTTGTAATTTATACACACATCCCAGCTCTGAAACCTGACTGCATTTTTGTGGGAGCATGGCTGTGCATAGTAGCTTCAGTTAGTACTGTATGATAGGACATCAACACACACACACACACACACACAAACTCTTATTTTGGTTCTCTGACAACTGTGTTACAGTAACATGAAGCATTTGACAATGTGCAGACCATTATCTAAATGAATAAATTGTGTTCTGTTTAAAGATGCATCATATGCCTAATGAATGAGAGGAGAGTAAATAGAACCCAGTCAGGAAAGCTAGAACAGAACTGTCTTTCAGAAGTAAGTCTATTTTACTAGGGGGTTAGGGACCATGCATGATCCATACATAGACACGTTTGTAATCTATTGGAAGACATATCTCCTCTAAGGACAAACAAAACAGCAAGCAGAGACAGATATAACATAACGATTGGTTATAATAATTATAAGGAATGTGTACCACAAAAACAATTTAACAAATCCTGTTGTATCGAAAACGTCAAGCCAACCGAACCACAACATCAAATACAAAAGAAACGCTATAGGTTGACGCAACATGCATGTTAGTAAAAATATTATAAACTTACTGGAGCATTTAAGGATCCATTTGTGACCGAGAGATCAGCACCACCACCACAGACGGACTAGTCCGGGCCAAGGTAATCCACACTAACTGAGACAAAGCCCTTTCTTACTCAGGTAATAGAAGCCAGCAGCTGCGATTCAGGACAGGATTATATATGATGTGTATATATCGAAGGTTTGTCCGTTTTTCCATGCCATAAACCCCACTTTAATGGCACCACGTGCTCCCTGTGCACCATTCACAGGCCCTGCTCGAGGCAATTGGCATAAATAACATTACAAACTTTAAAATACTAAAAGGAAGAGACACTAAAAGGGGAATGCGATAGCCCTATATAACAATGTAGCACGGTTAGGCCCCACAGTGCAATTGAGAAAGCAGTCCATGCTCTGTTGTATTTATATAGCAATGAAACTAGGCTACAAGTCTGCAAGGTGAGTGAAAATATATTTATTTTCTATATGGGGCAACATTTCCTACAGGAAAGGGCATCTGATTAATCATTTTCCCTGAAAGTAGATTTTTTGTTATGTTTTGTTAAGACGTCTTGTTACAATACGTGTCAATGGTTAGGCCAGCAGTGTGCCAAATACAGGTCAATGCATAGCTGTGTTTCAATTTATGGTTTTGTCTACTACACTAGCTTACAATATTGACTCACATGATCAAATCTCTACTGAAAGCTATATTAGTAAACCGTTTTTTGTTAGCTTTTTTTTTTAAAAACACCGTTTTGATATAGACTGAATATAAACATATAGCATACTCTAACATATTTCATAACCATAGCTTTACATTTGGTCCGTGAGTAAGGCCACAGAAACATCAAAATCTGTGAGTGGCTAGGCCTATGGAGAAGGTTAGCCTGCACATCTCAACCCATATGAAGTTAGAAGCAGCTAGCTATGCTCTCTGGCTCTATCCTGTTAAACTGGAACCATGTTATATCTGTGGTGGAGAGGTGGAAACACAGTAATACAGTTTTACTGGGGGCTTAAACGTGTATGTGCATGCGTTTGTCTGTCAGGGGTAGATGGGCCTACCGTAAATGATTTAAATAGACGTGTGGGACCTCGAATCTATTTCTTAATAATAAGTGCCTATACATGTGTAATGATATAAAAGTGCAACACGAATGTGCTGGTAATTCTGTATGGGAGGTTTATTCCAACGTTTTCTCAACACCTGTAAGCGTTTTGATTGAATCACAAGCTTATTCAGACAATTGTATAATAGGCCTTCTGTACATATGCAATTATTGTGCATCTAAGGGGGTGGCAGATTATTCAATATGTACACTGTTTCGATTGGATCAGACAACTGCGAACATATATATATATATATATATATATATATATATATATATAAAACATGGAATGGTAGGCCTATGGGTATGGGTGCTGTACTCAAATACCATAGTTCTCATAATCCATAGTTCAAAAAGTCAACCGTCTGTTTGCTGTAAGCCCGAATACAACAAAGTCACTCAGCGCCCAAATATGAATTTTAAGATATTTAATAAAATAAAAAATGTTCGTTATTTTAAGAGACATGAACAGTTAGGTCTCCTCGTTAATGATTGTATTACCACTGAGTATCACTCACGAACATGTTCTTAATGATTATCTCAAGGATAAAAGAATAGGCAGAATGTTCATGTATTTGCATTGAAACGTGAAAGAGGGAGTGGCCTTATAGTCCACAGCTCCTCCTCCCGAGGACTTCCAGAGGCCTTTACATTTAGACAACACATTACTATATTTATGTTCAATATTTTCCTTCCATTTTTACAAAGAATAAAAGTCCACATGTAAAGTTACAAACACGTAATATGCTAATAATATAATAGTCCGTAACACAAGTGCTGATTTATGAAAACGGTCTTCACGTTTCGAATAATGGTCTCCCTCTGGGTACTTCTTTTAGCAGTTCGTCTCCAGATCAGTCATCGACTCCATGTTTATATTGAGTCCTTTGATTTCAGTTTCGAATCCTTCTTCCACTTCATACGTCGATTCTGGAACCAAATTTTGATTTGCCTCTCGTTCAGACAGAGGGAATTGGCGAGCTCAATGCGCCTGCGACGTGTGAGGTAGTGGTTGAAATGGAAGTCTTTCTCCAACTCCAGAGTCTGGTAGCGGGTGTAACTGGTTCGAGAGCGTTTACCGTCAGATGATTCTGAAGTGGTATTAGAAAACATATGCGTTAGCCTACATTTTAAGAAAATCCAAGAGTTATCGAATATTATAAAATCTTAATTCATATAAAAATAACCTGAGGTAAAGGTTAATGTCGAATGACGTGAGATGAAGATACTGCCTCTCTATTTTGAGTTGCAGCATCGAAAATGATTAAAAATGATGAAACGTTCATGTGACCCAAAGAAGTGAAACTATTTCAATTCAAATTAACTGCTTGAACGAAATAATGAAATTGAAATCAAGGGACAAAAACTCTGGATGAATGAAATGAAATTGTATCCGTCACATGCAGGTGTAAAAGGTGTAAACTAACAGTGAAATGAATGTTCTTCTAATTCTATTTCATTGAATAGAAAAGCTTATTTATTCTGGCGCTTGTTCATTTCACATAAATCTTGACAAACAAAAAAACAACATTTGCTACACTGGGAAATCCCGATCATAAGGAAGAACACTCGCAGAACTAAGTCTTTAATAAAGCACCAAATGCAGTGGTAATATTTAGTGGTAACTCCAGCAGTAGGCTATAGCCTAATGGACAATAGTGGATTTTGGACATGAATACCATCTTGCAATTATATCTGGAGCTTTCCAAGGTGAAAAGTTCACACGGAGGTCAGGGCACATAGTTTTCCTCCGAGTTCCACTAGGCTATAGCCGATACTCATCTTAGAGTATACTAACCTGTTAGGAGCTGAAAAGCACTAATACATGAACGTAAAAAAGACTACTCGTTTATCGTTTTCGTATATTTTTGTTTCTCTTATCCAATTATGCAGCCATAAATCTAACCGTGGCAGATCACCTCTTCACAGTAACAGAACAGGTTTACGAGCAATAGACGCCTTTGTCATAAAATTTATGACCGCCAGTTTTATTATTTCCTGCGTTTGGCCTATAAAACTCAAGCCGAAAAACTGTGAATGGACAAAAGCTGGATCGCAGGCGAGAGAGAGTGAGTGAGAGGGAAGTAGTAGGCTTTAAGTTGGCTATAGACTTTTTTCAGTTTACCGTGGCTCATGTGTAGTTTTGTCATCCAGGGGAAAATCTGCGGCTGCTGTTGACTGTCTTGGTGTTTCTTCGAATGGTTTTGACATTTCACAGGCTGCATAGTTTCGACTTTGATTGCGTTTTCTTCAGTCGCAGGGTTTTCGACCACTTCCATTGGCCTTCCAGTCCCTTTGCTCAGTATCCCATCACGAAGGCAGTTTTGCACGGAGTTCCGGGAGCTCGCAGCTGAGCAAGACTGTAGTCGTGGTGGAGGTTGAGCGTCCGTATTGCCTCGCAGGCTAGTTTCCATCTCTTCTCGTTTCAGAGAGTTCGCAGTGGAATCAGACGAGGTGAATGTTCCGTTCAAATGAAGACCTCCGTTATAGGCATAATTGTCTTGATGGAGGGAAGAGAGAGAGCCATACCTGCCAAAACTATTCATGGTGTTAAAGGAGGATGCCTCGTGCGTTTGCTCCTTAAAAATGTTGTTTGCTACGTACGAGCTCATCTTACACGAAACACACAAAAACGGTGCGCAAGGGATTCATGAAGTAAAAACTGAACTAGACTAACAATACATATTATATCAGAGAGTAGCCTGGGCTAAATATTTTGCTGTTGTATTGTTATTTTATATTAGTTATTGCTATTCCTATGAAGCTCTTTGGAAGTTCAAGGGATATCTTTTTTTTTAATACCACGGTTTATAGGTGGTGGCAAACATATATGTTTTTTTCTTGATTCGACGTGCAATGCCCAAATATGGGGAATCTGAATAGGATCACGTGCTGATGTTGGCCAGTCATGCATTGGCTTGATATTCCCGGGGGTATATTGATGAATAGGGGGAAGGTGCCCGGTAAACTTTGTGCTGTGGGCTGTTGGGGACCATGGTGGGGTCTGGGTGAGGAAAAGGGCGAGACTGTAAGACAATAGCGTCATCTGGTGCCTGGTGTAGGGCAGGCCAGGGCGGTCATCTCATCTAAGCCCCTCTATAGGCCCACTTCCCTTGCCCTGCTGCATTACATGGCGTACCAGCCTCTAGTTGGGGTGGGGGCGGAGTGCCATAGAGGCACTATGAACAGCAACAGTAACACTGATGGAGCAATACAAAACGACAAATGCTCCATAGTCGGCTATCATAATAATAATAATTCTTATTATTATTATATTAAAATGCTGTGCTATTTGAGGCACCATTATGCTATGTAGGGTTATCTTAATTTGGTTTAAATTGGGTTGATAGTCATCCCGGAAGTGCGGAAGAAATAGGTCCATGTGCCCAAACTGCCCATATCAACGTTTATTGAGCAGCATAAACAATCACTAAGCCATTGCATATAGGCCGATAGCCTACAGGTTGGACTGGCTATCAGCTTTATAGTACAATATGGCTTATGGCTTATGTTTGAGTTTATTTTGGTATCCCAAACTTGTTTCCGTTGCTACTTCATTTGGAAATGTGGATTGGCTATTATTTACTTTTTTTTTAAACATTTTAGTCATTTAGCAGACGCTCTTATCCAGACTATTATGACTATAGAAACAATACGGATGCTTTCTTAAACAGTAATATTTCAGGTCATTTTCATACATGGCAAGAGCCATTCACGTAATACTTTGTAGGCTACCTGTAATACATTAAATACTTTGCCAGACTAAACACACAAATTGTGCAAAAAAAAACATCACTGTTTTCTCTGATGTGAAGTGGAGGTAGTGATCTGGATTGAAGTGGAGGTAGTGATCTGTATTGAAGTGGAGGTAGTGATCTGGATTGAAGTGGAGGTAGTGATCTGGATTGAAGTGGAGGTAGTGATCTGTATTGAAGTGGAGGTAGTGATCTGGATTGAAGTGGAGGTAGTGATCTGGATTGAAGTGGAGGTAGTGATCTGGATTGAAGTGGAGGTAGTGATCTGGATTGAAGTGGAGGTAGTGATCTGTATTGTGATGACCCATCGCTCAGAATTGTACAAAAGACAGGGACGGACATGTTTTGAAAACATTTTATTCAATGATACACAATTATGATCAAACATAAATTCACAACCCTAAACAACGTGATTGATTGCTCGTGTATTATTTGTCCTCTTTATTAGGTATTCTTGGGTAACCCAAAACGGTTATTAGGCTAAACAGTGGTAAGTGCCACTTTAAGAGAACGTCCATTTAAGCTACACAGGGTATACATAAGCGCACATAGAATATATACAGGCATATCTACAATTTAGGTAGTGTTTGACACCCCATGAGAGCTTTCAGGATATTTGCAAGATGCATATTGCAAAACACAAAATTACGATGGGATTCATGTGAAAGTAAAGCTTCAAATACCTATATTAATTAACAAAAACAAAATAAGTGTGCCTTCGCATTTTCTTCACATTTGGAATGCTTATGCATATTGTGTTTGTAAACCATGCCTATCAATAACTTATGTGAATTGGTTGAAGTGATCCAAACAGATACATAGATGGGGGTGGGGGGGGGGGGGCAATAGCAGAATAATATCATGCATTAGAGTTTCTGGTCCTTGAATGGCTAGGTAGTTTAGTTGGAGTTTCATGATTTCGTTTTAAATGTCTTTCTTTCATGTATTTGTTATTTATTTTCCTCTTCCACGCCGTCTCCTTCCTCCACGGAGGCCCCTGTTGATTCACTCCCTGTCACCGTAGACGTTAGAATGCTCTCTTTCTTCCATTTCATACGACGGTTCTGGAACCAGATTTTGATCTGACGCTCCGTCAAACAGAGAGCGTTTGCTATTTCGATACGTCTACGTCTGGTTAGATAGCGGTTGAAATGGAATTCCTTCTCCAGTTCCAGTGTTTGGTAACGGGAGTATATCTGGCGGCCTCTGCGTCTGTCTGACCCAAATCCAACTCCTGTGCAGTGAAAATAAAATAAAACAAAGTATTGGATTACACACACACACACATACATACATATATATATAACCAATCTGTACATTTTTCTGACATCAGATGATTTAATCACCATAATCTAGAGTAGACATAATTACAAAGGTACTGACAATGTGATGGCAGCGATTCATGTCCAAAATAGCCTATTTCTGCTCCGGGTAGGAACGCATCTGGCATGCAGTGAAATAAACAAGCGGTTCACAAACCATGATACATCATCTGAATGTCCAACGTCTGTTTGTAAAATATACATAGTTTATGCAAATTGTTTAAATTAAATATATAACATTCAGGTTAAACAAAACATACAATTTGGGGCAACTCTTAGAATAGTTACGCACACTCAGAAAGGAGGCCTTTCTCCAGGGCGAGACGATACAATGATGTTTTATGGGGCCATAAAAACGAAGTTGCTCTGTTGCTAAGACATATCGTAAAACTGACCCATTTACTTAATTTATTTGTTGTAGTAAAACTCACCGCTGTGAGAGTTCATTCGCTGCATCCACGGGTAAATCTGGACGTTAGCTTTCTGCTCCTGCGATCCTCCTCTGGCGTGATCCAAGCTGTACTCCTGAGCACTGGGACTTTGTGCATTCAGCCCTCTGCTTGTTTGTCTGCAACTGGCAAGACCCCCATCCTTGTCTTGAAGAAACACATTAGATCCATACTCATAGGATGCCCGGCTCGGCCCAAAAACAACATTGTCTTGGGGAGAATAGAAAGGATTTGAGTATATCCGATTCTGGTTGACAGCAGCCCCATACGAGGAAAAATGTCTCACTGTGTCATAAGCTGTGGAATTTAGGGACACGCTTGGCAAAACATCTTGACCACCGGATAAATGGCAGGAGAGCGACGGGTTTGCGAAATACGAATTCATACCTTGCCTGTAACCCTCTCCTTTAACTCTCCCCACTTTATCGGTCTTTTTTTCTCCACTTCCCTCTCTCAGTAGCTCCCCCCTCCCGTCTCTATTTATACTCTGTCTATCTCACACACCTTTGCAAAACCTTCCTTTTATACGTTATCTGCTTCTGTAAAATGGACGGTTCCTTGAGATTTCAATATTATTAATTTCCAGTAAGACGCACTAACCCGAGTGTTATAGCTGAGGCTCCGAAAGGGAAAATATGACCATGTCAGCTGACCCTTCTCCACCAATAGAGAGCAAGGAGTTAAAAGGAACTGTAGCTGTTAGGTAACTAGCTTTAGCTCTAACAACACAGTCACAAAACACAGGCATGAAGTTAGTGGGTCTTGCTACTGAGCAAGAAAACAAGACAATAGAAACATATAAGTGACATGTGTATCTGTCAGCAATATCAAACTGCTGCCTGTCCAAAACCAGAATACAGTTTATGTAATTTTATAAATGGGACAACTCAATTGATATCTTTACATCTGTTTAACCTGCTTATGGGGAATAGTGGAATAGTGTGTGTGTGTGTGTGTGTGTGTGTGTGTGTGTGTGTGAGAGAGAGAGCGAGAGAGAAGGTAGTTTGCAAGCACATATTTTGCATATTGTAAATGCCACTAACAAGTACAATGTAGAAATATATGTGTATAATGTAATTGTTTGACCTGAGCACTGTACATCATTTCAGGGTGAGTTGTACATTTAGACGTTTATGTATCGGTAGCACTCTCATAAAACTCGCGTGCTTTGTTGGTTCTTGTGTTTTTGCTGAAGCAAGAATTTCTCACATTCTTTCCATGATTTACATCGTGGATGAAATGCATTACATGACGTAGGTAATTATCGTGCCTCGGCTCGGAACTTGTCATTCCGATTGTTAGGGGGAAGGTCGGGGATGCTAAGAATGCGTTTAGGGTCTCGTCTGTGAAGGGCAATAAAACCAACTGACGTTGCCCAGATCACCAATAAATAACTCGATGTATAAGTCTCGAGCCTCTGAATGTGTTGTATTATAATCGCAAGGAAAAATACTAGAATATGTTTTATTTAAAGTTACTACGCTATTAACGGTTTCCACCTTCCCTCCTGGTTATCCAGAAATCAGCCGTGAGTAGAGCATTGATCAGGCTATGTCAGAGGATGTATTCACAGAGCACTATGTAGAGCTAGGTATTTATTTACCTAACCACAATACTCTCTCACCAAATACTGTAATATCAGTCTCAAATTGCATATTATAAACTGGGTGGTTAGAGCCCTGAATGCTGATTGGCTGAAAGCCATGATATATGTGACCATATACCACACCATTTTTATTTTTGTTACTGTTGTAATTATGTTGGTAACCAGTTTATAATAACAATAAGGCACTTGGGGAGTTAGTGTATATGGCCAATATACCATAGCTATGGGCTGCGTTGCGTCGTGATTAAGTATAGCCCTTGGCCGTGGTATATTATCCATATACCACACCCCTCATACGTTATTGCTTAAATATATGTTATGTGTGTTGCCTTCACACAAATATTACATAAATGAACGGTATTTATATGATTTTAGTATCGGTGACATGATGTAGGCTGCATCTTAAACAAGGATGGATATTTTGAAATAGCCCAGTACTTTAGCTCTAGACCATATGTATGTAAATTGTAAAGTATTAGGTTTGTAATGTTTTTTTCGTTATGTGTCGGACCTCAGCACTACTAGATGTTGCCATTGGCGTCGGCTAATGGGGGTCCTAATAAATCAAATCAAATCAAAAATAGACTTATAATTGTGTTTTATGCAGACCTATGACATGAGCTCGTTCGTAACTGAGGAAATTGAGTCATTTATCATTAACAAGAGTCATTAATCATTGAATGAATACCCGGGTAAAATGAGGTACAAACTCGACACCACTGTTATGATCTTGCAGATAGGATACCAATATTCCACATTGATCCCTTTTGTTCTCCGTGTGTGGCAAAGTTCATTCAACAATCGACTACTGCAAAGCCTTTTCCATCTTCAGCAGATTGATTCATTTGACTGTTCAAACAACTTTCAAGATATTCGATAACAAAACGTTGATTAGAGAACGATATTAGCTAAACATTGCCGATATCTCCAAATTGTTCTCAATAATCAATAGTAATAATATATAGTATTGAAAATACATTGAGAATTCACAGTATTGAAACTACAAATGTATACTGAGGTATTTGACAAGGGGATATCAATACATACTACAACAAAACGAATCTTTAACTTGCAGATGTAGGTCTATGCTCCTGTTCTGGGTCCTAAACAGGCCATAAAAGCGAGGACAGAACAAAGACGAGGAAGTCTGTGGTGCAATAAATGTTTCCCACTGGATTAGTGGCCATATGTGACATCCGCAGACTGACAAACAGGGAGACAAAATAGGACACCAAGAAGGAATATTTCATCTTAAAAACCTCTAATTGTAAACAGTATTACATGTGTGTTGTGTTAACTACTTAAGGAAATGAAAGACAGTTGAAAGTGCGTCATAACTCCGAAATGTGGTCTATATGCCTTTATCCTTCCCATTAAATGTTCTATTAAAGTTACTTTCATTATACTCACAATTTTGCATTTCATTAGCCTACATAAATATTGTCCCCATTCTACGAATAGAATTACGATTCTCCTCCTACACTCAACTAAGCCAAAATGGTCGCAGACTGTATAGGCCTACTGCTTGGGCTACATAAGTCTGGGTGTCTAGCAATTGATGAGAGTCATACAGCCGAGCGCGCTACCGAAATCAGCAATACTCACAATGTATCAACATCACGTACTTCAACGTGTTGTCAACTGTGACTGATGAGATGACTGAGTGTGAACCTCAATGATATGACTGCACTCACTGCTTCGGTATTTCTCTTTTTATACCCCTTATAGGCTCTATACGTTTTACCCCTATATGACCGAAGTATTTTACATAATTGTTTATAAAACCAGTGTGATGATTTTTGTTTTCATACCCTGGAGTTTGTGGTAGTTCCATTGCATAATTCACAACAGCTGTTGGTATGCGGTATAGTGATGCGAGCTGGGAGAACGAGCTGTATGCCTATGCCTAAGTGGTTTATGGCAGCTCACAAATTACGTGCTTTTGAAGCAGAGAGGAAAGAGCCCGTTTGGCCCGTATTTCTTTGAAGACGAACATCTGCACTGTTGCACTTTATAGGCTATATGCGTGTAGCTTACTAGCCTATTATCTACTAGGCCTACTACTGCTGCCGATAATAATACTAATCATTTACTCAAAACGATAGGATTATTTTAATGATCATTATTATTATTATTAGGAAATGAGGAAACAAGCCAGAAAAGTCCAATTAGGCATAATAATAGCCTCACACACTTGTAGTTGTAATCAGGAGGAGCGACCCAGGGTGTCAAAAACAATTACAAATGTGACTTTGGAGCAACTTCGGAATTTGAGATGTGGAGATAAGTGCCATAACGTATATTTCTGCAGTGAGACTGAGAGCTTGTTGGTTGTAACAGCCTACTGTGGCAACATTTGATCTTAAGCTGTAACAAAATAGGCTAACATAATGAAATAGAAAATATCAAAATGATGTTGAGTTATAGTTCACTTTTCCATGGTCAACAATTTGAAGCACAAAGGAACATATGTGTTGATCGTGTGGGCCTGAAGAACTGCTTTAGTATCCGCTTTCTCTTACTGTAACACGAGGAGTTAATACTCAGCGCTAGCTCTGAACAAGCTTTATTAATGAGATAATGTAACATATTGCGGGGATTGGGTATGAAGAGTATGTCTCCTCGCTTCCCACTGGGCACAGAAGTCAGTTCAACGTCTAGTTTTGATTTACATTTGGTTGAGTTGTCAACTAACGTGAATTCAACAACAACAAAAAAATCACAATTTCATTGGATTTAGGTTAAAAGTTGGGTGACAAAAAATACGAAATACCCTTACCTTGATGACTTTTTGCAAATCCAATTAGTTTCCTACGTTGAAGCAATGTCATCCCAGATTTTTGAGGGGTGGAAATGACGTGGAAACAACATTGATTTAACCAGTTCTTGCCCAGTGGGGTATAGGCTTTATGTCTGTTATGCACTAGGCTAATGAGAGATGAGGCTGTTTAAGGTGACTAAAACACATCGTAAATCATGTTAATTAGCAAATATCTTCTATTTTGATTGATGATTCAATAACAATGTGTAATAGACGTTAAAGCGTTTGACTGTACAGCGCGTGGCCCTATTACAAGTTTCAAATCCCCAATCAAAAATAACCCATAGGCGTTTGCTATATTTTCTAAATATAAAATGTATGATACCCATTTGTTTTTTATAAACCTTTAAAAAAAAGCAGACAAATGCAGACAAACAATAAATCACTATTTTCTGCATTAATAAAGCCAGTGTATATCTGCAAACTGAAATCTGGAAAATTCTACACTCCTTTCATTTCTACAAGTGAGTTGGGTCAATCGTTGATGTAAGGTTTTGAAGTGTAACCTTCGCTACAAGGGATTGGGGAAGCGAGTTCGCATGTTAGTAATATATGGCTTCTGTATTATGAATTTGTAATTTGAAGGATATTTCTCTCTCTCTGTCTCTCTCTCTCAAGGATAACCCACTGAAGAGCTAAAGATGTACCCCCCATGACAAGCACAATAGGAAACAATGGGGAAAAAAGGTTCGCGCACAATGACCTGACATTTGATAGGTGCCCGTATGAATTAAACACACCTGCGAGAATGTCTATTGACATGCTCTAGTTTCAATTAGCCTAATAAAATATCTGAAGTGATCAAATATTCCTCTTTGCCCAATAATGGTTTTACTTTAGGCTATAGAAATAAATAGAAGATACACAATATGTAACACACACACACACACACACACACACACACACACACACACACACACACACACAGTATAGGCTACGCTTTTAAAACGTTCTTATCACGTAGCTTTGCCATCACTACACATGCATGCCATGTGTATTTAGTGCAAATTAATGTACAAGTGTTTGCCATATTTAACCAATTTTGCACAGTGAAAGGCTTATATCCTATGGAGCTCAGTATAGACTATTGGGGATCCAAAAATGATGACGCTCGTGAGTAAAATCTCCTGCGGAAGTTTAACAAAGCTCGTGCGTAAACCTTAGCAATCTGATTTACGCGCAAGTTGTAGGCTAGTTAGGCGTGGATATGTTAAGTAAGGAATCTGCCCTTTGTGTGCGCATATGATTGTTGACAGGGAATGTGATCATGACGATTATTTTGATAATGATTTATTGTTCTTTTTGTTATTATGATTTTGACCATGTTTGCTGTTGCTGGTGTTCATTCAATTAATATAATTAAATATTGAATCCTTGTTGTTGTGTACAGCTTCATTATTGTATCAGAAAAGAACAAGTTTATTTTCTACTCATAGGCCGTCTCACAACCCACCAATACAGACATCAATTCAAAATGGGGACGGTTGAAATATTTCGTACGATATTCCAAGCTGCGTGCATGCTGGTGACAGGTTCAGTCATTTTGTAATGCACATATTTCAGCTCTGTATATGTGTATTATATCCACACTATTGTGGTATATAAGGTACAGCCAGCCTGCAGACTGACTAACAGACGTAGTTCTGTCCTCCAGCTGTTCATGTCTATTAATGTTCTGTATTATGTCATGTTTCATGTTTCATGTGAACCCCAGAAAGAGTAGCTGCTTCTTTCGCAACAGCTAATGGGGGATCCTAATAAAACACCAAATACCCCACTACTCCCCCTACACTACCCCTCACCCCCGCCGTGGAAGCGGTAGGCACAAGCGGGCACTGTTAATAGCAGTGAACAACAGTTGTGTGTGTGTGTGTGTGTGTGTGTGTGTGTGTGTGTGTGTGTGTGTGTGTGTGTGTGTGTGTGTGTGTGTGTGTGTGTGTGTGTGTGTGTGTGTGTGTGTGTGTCCAAAACACAGTTCAATGTCATCTCTATAATCTGGAAGAATGGCAAAGAAAGATTCAAGCCCAAATGAACATTACCACAAAACAACATGGTCCCCCCAGTGGATCCTCTCGCAATATTTACCCACCCAAGGCAAGCTATCTTCGACAAAACAAACCACACTCCAGCGTAACATATGATTACATCTAGACGGTGCGTCATTGATTTTCTGAACAGTGCACTAATGAAGAATCCATTTCCAAGCAGACGCAGCCTTGCCTACTATAGGGAAACAACTGAGGTTACAGTAGCCTGCAGGTCAGGTCACGAATACGCAAAATATACATCAATAGCATTCATATCCAATGTCTTTCCCCTCACTTATCTGATACCATATAGCCTGTATTGCATAACGTCTCAAATGCCCCCTTCTAACAGATACGGTTCATATCCAGATTCAAGCCAGTGAGGAAAGATCACGGAATCGCTTTCTTACCCGCCTCTGCGTTCTCCGAGTTGTTTGTAGTGACCGTGACGCAGGATCACTGGTCCAGTGGAAGGGTATGGCGGTGATCCTGGCAAATGGACCTCTACGCCGCTACACCGCGCATGGCAAATGTCTCTAAATCTGCCGACGGATCGAAAAGCAAAAACTAAATTGAACAATTTGGTAACCAGCGTAATTTACTATCCGCTGCTTTCTCTTTCTCTCTTTGTGCAACCGTTTGGTTATTTTTCCTCTAGGGTAGGCTACCGTAGACAGGGGCTGGTAAAGGCTGTGACTGTCGTGAAGCCATTTCTGACGGCGAGGCAGGAGCAAGTCGGGAAGGGAATCTAGCCTAGACCAAATGCGTTCCATATCCAAAAGCTAAACTGCTTTTTAGTCTATACTGAAGGAAAATAATGTATTGGCGATAAAACGTCTAAGCCCCTGCTGAGAGAGCTGCTGATATAACGTGAGGTCCGAGGAATAGACAACAGCATAAAGTTCATGTTCACAGAGCGGGTGTGCCACGTGGCTCGCTGCAACCAATCCCAGAATGGATTCAGTCGTAAACGTTGATTACTCAAATGTAAATGTATCCCCAAAACAACTAGGAATGTGTTGCACATCCTAGTATTTCTCTCCTTCTTCAGGATAAAGTTCTCTAGACAAAAATATTTTCTTAATATTTCTGGTTGAATAAAGAACAAAACGGAAGCGATGCTGTTCCACCTCAGTCATGTGCGAGTATCCCCAATATGCTACTTCATATCAATATCTCAATGTATCCACCAATGTGAACATTGGCAATGAATAAACTATTGGAAGCTTCACAAACACAAACGCAAACACAGCCTATTAGGTAAGTAGATATAGTTTGAGGCCATTTGTCGCTCAATCAACACCTTCATTATAGGTTTATGCTCAGGTTCAATTAATTCGATTCATCCATCTTCATTCGATTGAAAGATATGCTACTGTATGCACAAAGATATGCTACTGTATGCACAAAGATATGCTACTGTATGCACAAAGATATGCTACTGTATGCACAAAGATATGCTACTGTATGCACAGGCCTAGAAACCTCCTACTTTAGAGAAACGACACAGACCTATAACGTGTGAAAATGAAAACCTTTCGTTTTTCATATTCTCATGAATACTTCATATAGGGTAAGTGTTAGATATTTCCTTTCCGTCCAAGAACATATAGAAGATTGGCAAAGCTTCACATGTGTAAACATTTAGGCCTATTCGCTGAAAACGTTAGGCAGAACATTACAGTGTAGTGTAAAACTGAAAATCAGACGGAACTATGGATACAGGCCTATTTGAGCAAAACAAGCCAGTAGGCAGACCTCTTTTAGGATACTGTAAAATAGAAAGGTTCCGAATAAAGATGAGGTAAGGTGAAGATATAGCCCAGGCCTTATGGCATTTACATTTGGAGTAGTACATTACTCGGATAATTCAAAAGAACAGGCCTTGATATTGGAGAGAAACACGTTTGATTTGTTTCGCAGTAGGTGTACTATACGCCTACAATATTTGATTCCATTTTTTCAGGCCTACAATATTTTCCATCCTCTTGGCATTCCAAATAGATCTAATCTTGTCGCTTAACATAGACAAAGGCTATATCATTAGTCTCTCTGTGAGATAAGAAAGAAAGATAGATCATATTGTAAATTCCACAGCTATGATTAAGATATAAATACATTATATACATACACCGAGGCAAGTTGCATCTTGTCTGTGCAGGCCATGTGCCGTGTCGCAGGATGAGTTGACATTGCACACTGTAAAAAGAAAAACACCGTGTTTCCGGATATAGCTAGCCCCATTTATAGCGCCATTAAAGTTTATGGCAAATAGACTAAACCTAAACGGGAATCTGTTAAAAGTATACACACAAAAGCCCGACGGTCAGACAATTCTTACGGATAATTGTTCATTGCGCGGAAGCTTCCTGTATTTTCAATAGGCTACAAGCATGCAAGAATAGTTTTAAAGGAATAACCTTACCTTATGCCAAGTCATTTAGCAGTAGGATACGAAACAAATAAAACACTGATAGGCCTATATTTTTTGTGCTATTTTTGGACCGGACAACCGACAAGATTTGAACGAAATGTTTATTTTTATTGAATAGCCGTTTCATTCGAGAGCATTATTCTATTTGAGAAAAACAAGTCGTGCAATAACTTATTAAGTAGGTATCTTATAGTAGTAGGCTTTAGAAAATAGGCTTTAGGCCTTTAAAATATTATCCCCTCATTCTTCTTTTGTTTTCGATTTACAGAAACATATCAACACAGAAAATAAATCGTGACGTATCAGTTTTGAATGTTTAAGATGCATTTTGAATGACATTTTGTGATAATTTTTGAATATAATTTTTGTTTTTTGGACTCCTGCCGTTTGCATGTTTACATCCAATTTTTATTGAGGTGATACATATTGCTGCAATTAATTAAGTTAAACAATATTTATTTTAAGTATGTGACTAGTTATGATGGAGTATATTGAGGTTGATTTCCATGTAGTAACTGGTTATACAATTTAGGCCGTCATTGTAAATAAGAATTAGTTCTTAACTGACTTGCCTAGGTAAATAAAGGTTAAATAAACACATGGTTCGAGATAGCCAGGTTGCTCGAGATGCGCCAAACACATCTTATAGCAGGACCCCTGTTATGAAAAGAAAACGGCAAACACATTCTGATGAGGGTGATTCCTATACATCTCCATACATTACCAAAGCTGTACAGTGGCACACAGTTAAAGTCCTACAATAAGGAGTGCAGAACAACCCCGGGCTCGAAACGAACCCCTGTGGAATAGACCTTGTGTTACGGGGATTTTATCTTTCTCTGACAACATTTGATCGAACAGTAGAGAGCAAAGGTATGACACACGTGTTTCCTAAATAACAATATAACATTACCAGATTGGTTCATAAACACATTTCTCTTCAAGATGTGGGAGCTCTAATCTCTCAAGAATAAACAGACTTCTTCTGATGTTGTCTCCAACACTGCAGTTTTATATGACCCATTCACCCATGCATAAACAATGATGTTATCCCAAAGGTTCGAATCCCGGGCCAGGCAATAGGAGAGACTAACCCTCAACTGGAGGGCTGCCAGTTTCAGAACCAAGCTACAATTGGCTGCCTTTGTGCCCTTGAGCAAGACACTTAACCCCTAGCTAACTCCTGGAATGCTACACTGCAGCTGACCCTGTGCTCCTCCCTAACTGCGGTGTGTTTGTCTTTGGGAGGATGGGAACAGAAAAAAATAAGAATGTCTTTCTCTGATGAAGCAATATAGGACTATTATTTTCTCTGATTCTATGGGCTGAACCATTGCTTCTCCACTGTTGGACCTTCAGTCCATGTATTCATAGAACCATAACTCAATGGTCCAAAAGCAGAAGACTGGGGTTTGGCTTAACTCCATATTTAAAAGTTATGATTGATAACATCTAAATTCCAATGTTCCACACGTGTTCACACATAAATCTAAAGTATGTCACTGCTGTCTCTGGGAAATCAGCCTGCAGCCATCATCATTATGATTAACAGTATGGTGAGGAGCAGTCTGTAAACCTTACCTCTTCTGAGGGTGATGAGAGGTGATACATTTCCTGCAACTTCAATGAATGTTTATGTATATGGAGGTATGTATGTATAAATGTATTTAATGTTTATGTATATGGATGCTCTGAATAAGGCTTTGAGGCCATGGCCAATATTTAACCTCAATAAATCAGTGATACTGTCAAGTGCAGAGTGCATTAAGTGTTTTTATTTTATTTGAAGTTATGTATGAATGTATACAAATACATTGGTTACCTTACACAAAAAAAATTAGGATTCCTCAAGGGTTCTTTAGGAAGGGTGATGGTTCTATGTGGAACCATACTGACCCAAAGAACACTTAGAGCCCTTCAATGGTTCTTTGCATTTCAAAAAAGTTTTTTTCTCCTCTTTAAGTGATAATTAAAATGTGGGGGCGATGGCTCATTCGAATATTTTGGGGCGTGGTTAACTAACAGATATTTTTGTGTAACCGTGAGTGAGAGTGTCATTGCAGTTAATCTAATGTGTTGTGTTGCGCTGTTGACGGTGTGTTGTGAAAGACTAATGTGTGGTTTTGTGTCTGTTGAGAACGTTTGACTAGTCAGTAGTCCCTAGCTCTCTCCTCAAGGACCTCCAGCTGTTCCAGAGCTAGCACACCTGATTCAATTTGTTAATCAACACAATAATGAACCTATGGAATTTGAAGAATATAATATAGCTATTAAACCAGATCCAGCATGATTCTACAAAGAAACGTTGAGATTGAGAAAGCATTATCCATAAAGGTTCCATAAAGAACAATAAAAAGGCACATATAGCCACAAATGGGTTGTCAACATAGTGGAACCCTTTTTTGATGCATTCAGAAAGTATTCACACCCCTTGACTTTTCCATATTTTGTTGTGTTACAAGGTGGGATTAAATTGATTTGTCTTTTTTTTTGTCAAGGATGTACACAGAATACTAAATAATTTCAAAGTGGAAGAAAAATTGTATCATTTGTAAAAAAACATAATAATAATGAAAAATAAACACTAATATATCTTGAGTCACTACATGTTAAAATCGCTTTTGTCAGTGATTACAGCTGTGAGTCTTTCTGGGTAAGTCTCTAAGATCTCTGCACACCTGGATTGTGCAACATTTGCACATTCTTTTTAAAAATTTTCAACCTCTGTCAAGTTGTTTGTTGCCGTTGCTAGACAGATATTTTCAAGCCTTGCCATAGATTTTCAAACCGATTTACGTCAAAACTGTAAGTAAGCCACTCAAGAACATTCAATGTCGTTTTGGTAAGCAACTCCGGTGTCTATTTGACCTTGTGTTTTCGGTTATTGTCCTGCTGAAAGGTGAATTTGTCTCCCAGTGTCTGTTGGAAACCAGACTGAACCAGGTTTTCCTCCTCTGCTTAGCTCTATTCCATTTATTTCTAATCTAAATAAAACTCTGTAGTCCTTGCTGACGACAAGCATACCCATAACATGATGCAGCCACCACCATGATTGAAAATATGAAGAGTGGTACTCAGTGATGTGTGTTGTTGGATTTGCCCTAAACATAACGCTTTATATTCAGGACATAAAGTTAATTTCTTTCACAAATTTTTGGCAGTTTTATTTTAGTGCCTTATTGCACTAAAATGTTTTCAAATATATTTGTTCTGTACAGGCTTCCTTCTTTTCACTCTGTGATTTGTGTTTGTTGTTTTAACCTTTATTTAACTAGGCAAGCCAGTTAAGAACAAATTCGTATTTACAATGACAGCCTACCCGGCCAAACCCTAACCCAGACGATGCTGGGCTAATTGCGCACCACCCTATGGGACTCCCAATCACAGCCTGGAATTGAACCAGGGTCTGTAGTAACGCCTCTAGCACTAAGATGCAGTGCCTTAGACCGCTGCGCCACCCGGGAGCCCCATCATGGAGTAAGTACAATGTTGTTGATCCATCCTCAGTTTTCTCCCATCACAGCCATTAAACTGTAGTTGTTTTAGTCACCATTGGCCTCATGGTGAAATCACTGAGAGGTTTCCTTCCTCTTAAGCAACTGAGTTAGGAAGGACGCCTGTATCTTTGTAGTGACTGGATGTATTGATACACCATCCAACATTTATTTAATAACATCACCATGCTCAAAGGCATATACATGTATGTATTTTTTTTTTACCCATCTACCAATAGGTGCCCTTCTTTGCAAGGCATTGGAAAACATCCATGGTTTTTGTGGTTGAACCTATGTTTGCAACTCACTGCTCGACTGAGGGACCTTACAGATAATTGTATGTGTAGGGCACAGAGATACGGCAGCCATTTAAAAATCATGTTAAACACTATTATTGCGCACAGAGTGAGTCCATCCAACTTATGTTACTTTTTAAGCACAGTTTTACTCCTGAACTTATTTAGGTTTGTCATAACAAAGGGGTTGAATACTTATTGACTCAAGACATTTCAGCTTTTCATTTTTAATTAATTTGTAAAAATGTCTTAAAACATAATTCCACTTAGACATTATCGGGTATTGTGTGTAGGTCAGTGACACACAATCTCAATATAATAAATTGTAATCTTGGTTACCCCGAAGTAAACTTCTCTTGCCAAAGTTAGTCATTTCCTATTTGACTTCTTGGGGGAATGCCGTTAACAATTCTTATTACCTTTGTGCAAACGGAGGAAGCGAAGTCTCCTCCCTCGCAAACAAAAACTCCAAACCCCTCTCTTCCCCTAATATCACCATTGTTTATCATGGCCAAAAGGGACATTTTAGTTTTCATTCATTTTTACAATATAGCCCATTTTGACTTTGCGGCTGTGGAAACAGTTTATCCTCCTCACACGGGCTTGAAAATCACTGATCCAGTTTAAGCACTGCATTCGCCCAATCCTGATTCGTCCAAATAATCAATGATGAAAACCCGAAACCAGGAACTACTGCAGCTTCAACTGATATCAATAGCATTGGGCCAATTATGTTGAGATGCTAGGTCTATTGTTGACTGTGTCTCCAATAGACCAATATAACAATTGCCATTGTACATGGTACTGGAAAACTATCGCTCAAAACATGTCGAGCCACAGAGTGTTTGTCTGTTGGTAATATGAGGGATGGATTTCTAACTCTGTATGAAATTATTTATTACACTTACTGGTCATTTCAATGTATATGGTGATAAAAGTGTTACTAGATGTAACTGCATAGTCATTATATAAAGAACTAATATGGTGCAGACCTCCCTGTTCACATTACAGATTGGAACAAGTCAAGTGTAGGCCTATGTACAGTGCCTTCAGAAAGTATTCTCTCACACCCATTTATTTGTTCCACATTTTGTTGTGTTACAGCCTGAATTTAAAATTGATTAAATATATTTTTTGTCACATCCGGTTTGCAACGAGCCACTAAAGTAATACTGTAAAAAAAAATGTGACAAAGCAATTAACTTTTCGTCCTGAATACAAAGTGTTATGTTTGTGCAAATCCAATACAACAAATGACTGAGTGCCACTTCCATATTTTCAAGCATGGTGGTGGCTGCATCATGTTATGGGTATGCTTGTAATTGTTAAGGACAGGGGAGTTTTTCAGGATAAAAAGAAATGGAAAGGAGCTTTCCACCAGTCTGCTTTCCACCAGCAGGACAATAACCCAAAACACAAATCCAAATCTACACTGGAGTTGCTTACCAAGAAGACAGTAAATGTTCCTGAGGGGCGGAGGTACAGTAAATTCAATAAATTTGCAAACATTTCTCAAAACAGGTTTCCACTTCCATTATGGGGTCATGGGTGAGAAAAAAAAATCCATTTTGAATTCCGGATTTAACACAACAAAATGTGAAATAAGTCAAGGGGCTATGACTACTTTCTGAATGCACTGTAAATACAGACGTCCTGTGACACTGAGAAGCTTCTGGTCGTCAAAGTGGACTATGGAGAAATATGCAGGCGACGAGTACAACTTCAAGTTAAGTGGCAATAGTTGCATCAGAGCTACACTGTAAAAAGTCATTTGTTCTGCTAACAATTTTCCGTCCCAACTCAAACACAGGAGTCTGGTGGCACCTTAATTGGGGAGAACGGGCTCATAGTAATGGCTGGAACGGAATCAGTGGAAAGGTATTAAATGCATGAAGCATGGTTTCCATGTGGTTGGTACCATTCCATTTACTCCGTTCCATCCATTATTATGAGCTGTCCTCCCCTCAGCAGCCTCCACTGAACTGAACGTATTTCAGTCTTCAATACTTAAGTAATAAAGTGTTTTGGTTATCTTTTTAAATTCTGATTAGTAATTTTCAGTGGTCGTGTCTTAATGTTTAACATTGTTTTGTGTATTTCACAACTTGTCATTTTAACCCACTTTATAGCAGGCATTGTTGAGCACGGTGCTCATGATGGATAGATATCAAATCCGTCTGGTAAATTGACGTTGAATAATGAGACAAGTCATTCCCACCATCAACAAGGTGTGTACCACTCTTAATGATAGAGGCTAATGCAGCTTCCTGTAATGATTACCGTCCTATCTCGTTACTGCTAGAGGAATGATCAATTACAACTTGTAGCATAGCATATGCTTAATACTACTTTAGAAATATACATTTCATTCTTTAAACGTGCATACAACATTGTGGAAAAATATCATAAAGTAAAAAATATATATATTACCCACGTGGCACTAGTATATTCATAACTTGCAAAAACGTAATAATTCTATATCAGCACAACACAGAAGTGTTTTTTACTGAAATATCAATGTGTCTGACTCGTACTTTATTCATTTAAGTAAAGACACAAAACATAATAGAATCAAGCAAGAACAACTTATTTAATAAACATTACATTTACTTTAAAATATGAAATAATTAAAATCTCAATCACTTTAGATTAGCAGAACACAAATAAATGAAGTTATACTTACTCAATAACCGAATATTTGTTAACTGTACTCAAACCCATTAAGTGATAAGAAATCTTATTGACATCTGAGTTAGTACGACTTTTATGATTTGAGTTCTACTGACTGTTGGAGATGTTTGAGTAGCCACTACTCAATTTCTTTAATGAGTTAGACAGTTACTTTTTATAGTGTAGTCTAATGGGTATTGGCACAATAATAATAAACAGTGAGCCTTTCCTCTAAAATGTTTTGAGGCTATAGTCTAGTCCAGGGCTGCCCAATCCTCTTCCTGGAGATCTACTGTCCTGTAGGTTTTCAGTCCAACCCTAATTTAGCATATCTGATTCAGCTAGTTAAGGTCTTGTTGAGCAGCTAATTAGTAGAATCAGGTGTGTTAAATTAGGGTTGGACTGAAAACCCACAGGACGGTAGATCTCCAGGAAGAGGGTTGGACTGAAAACCCACAGGACGGTAGATCTCCAGGAAGAGGATTGGACTGAAAACCCACAGGACGGTAGATCTCCAGGAAGAGGGTTGGACTGAAAACCCACAGGACGGTAGATCTCCAGGAAGAGGATTGGACTGAAAACCCACAGGACGGTAGATCTCCAGGAAGAGGGTTGGACTGAAAACCCACAGGACGGTAGATCTCCAGGAAGAGGATTGGACTGAAAACCCACAGGACGGTAGATCTCCAGGAAGAGGATTGGACTGAAAACCCACAGGACGGTAGATCTCCAGGAAGAGGATTGGACTGAAAACCCACAGGACGGTAGATCTCCAGGAAGAGGATTGGACTGAAAACCCACAGGACGGTAGATCTCCAGGAAGAGGATTGGACTGAAAACCCACAGGACGGTAGATCTCCAGGAAGAGGGTTGGACTGAAAACCCACAGGACGGTAGACCTCCAGGAAGAGAGTTGGATTGAAAACCTACAGGACTGTAGATCTCCAGGAAGAGGATTGGACTGAAAACCCACAGGACGGTAGATCTGCAGGAAGAGGGTTGGACTGAAAACCCACAGGACTGTAGATCTCCAGGAAGAGGATTGGACTGAAAACCCACAGCACGGTAGATCTCCAGGAAGAGGATTGGGCAGCCCTGGTCTTGTGTGTAGTCTACACTGTAAATAGGGTTATTGTGATTTTGACAGTAACTTACAGGCACCTCGGTGGCAAGAACAATTCTGCGTTTCATATTACACTTACTGTAATATAAATACGGTAACAAAGCAAGTACTGTGTAACGACACACACTACAATACAATAAAATTGACTGCATTATACTGTAAAAAAGTAAAGGCTACCATAATCGGAATGAATGAAATTGAGGGGAGGAGTTGTATTGTATTTCACATTATTTTACTGTAATTGCAAGGGATTGGTGCAAGCAGGTTGGCTGCTAAGTAAAGTGTTTACAAACATTGCAGCATATTTAAGCAATAGGGCCAGAGGTGATGTGGTATATGGCATATATACCACGGCCAAGGGCTGCTCTTATGCAAGACCCAACACGGAGTGCCTGGATACAGCCCTATTTGTGCTTTGTGGTATATTGGCCATATACCACAAACCCCCAAGGTGCCTTATTGCTATTACAAACTGGTTACCAGTGCATTTAGAGCAGTAAAAATAAATGTTTTGTCATGCCTATGGTAGATAGTCTGATATACCACGGCTGTCAGCCAATCAGCATTCGGTGCTTGAACCACCCAGTTTATAAAAATGTATATTTGGTTTTTATATCACATGCACTTTTATAGACCTTAACAAAGGCTTATAAACCGGCAGCGACTACAGGGCAAATGTTAAGGTTCAAGACTTGCTGCCGCTCCAATCTTTCCCCTATACATTTTAAGTTGGTGGGGCACGATAACCACATAGGAGCTAAGTTGGTACAGCATTCTCACTCACGTGTGCAACAAATATAGCCTCTCAAAATATGTTATTGAGCCAGAAACAACAATACCACCCACTAATGGTCAAAAGGTTGTGGGTGCTCCAAAAATACGGTATGGTACTGTATTATGTTGGGTGGAATTACAGTAGTATTCAAAATACAGCCATTATTTCCTGAACACAACATTTCCCCACAATGCACCATAATTTACAGTTTGCAGCAGTAAAACATTTCAGTGTATTTTACTGTTCATAATTTAAAACAAGTACCATGTGATTGAGTTTTCGTTGCAGGGAGGGGTTGTGCTCGGTGTTGTGTAGAGGACAGACAGTAGCAGCAGTAGTCTAGCCCATGCACGCTCAGTCATTTAGTCATTCAGTCAACAAGTTCTCACAGCCAAGAAGAGGAACGATTGTGAGCCATCTTGTTTATTCATCTTTTTATGTCAACAACAATGGCGGGGACACACAATTCCGTCGTTCACATGGGAAACACCAGCAAACGAGCATATTAACATCAAGAATATAACAATACGTACATAAAGGTTATATTCAGTGCAAAAAAACTACTCTATTATCACCAGCACATTAAAAGAACACTCCTTACTTCTTCAAACCCTTGCAATTGTAGCAGGTATTATTATCACACACAGTCATGTGCGTTTTCTATAGGCAGTTTTAGTTGTTGGGGAAAATCTAGGTTTTCATCTAAACATAGCAGTGCCATTATTATTAAATACAAATGAAGTAAAAGGCAAAGCTCTGTTTTAGTAGGTAGTGCCGTGGTACAATCTCGAACGACAAATCGTTTACTTGGCTTTGAGCTAACTGTGTCTTCCTAAGACTCACAAATTGTCTTAAACAAGCATAGGTATATATTGGGCAAATGATATATAATTGAATCATATAACGTTGATATAACACTATAAAAACAATATCATTTGAAATCTCTATTTAGAAATCTCTATTGCAATTTTCCCTGTTTTAGGTAGCGTCTTATTAAGGATTTTAAACGATTGCATGTCCCTGGTAATTTTAACAAAACTATATATGAAGTAAGAACCACATATTCTTGTCTTGGCCATTCACCACAAATGACAATGAAGTATAATAAAAACAATTAAAACATGTGATTTACATATGGGCCTGTTGCTAATCAATGTTATTTCCCTCAGAAGTCACACTGCTGTCATGACGTTGAACATTGTTTTTAGTTACGTTTTGCTTACGATTTTAAATCACATATTTCGCAAAGATGTCTATTGTGAATTTGTTGTGTATTTACAAGATTAGATTGGCATTGGTCAAGTTTTGTTGGACCTTGCGCTGTCTTCCTATATGCATTTGTTTGGTTATGCTGTTGTCAGATAAACCAAACAAAGCATATTCTAAAAGTAGCCTAGCCTGCTCTGTTAATTAAACATGCGTTTAAAGTTAACCCATACAAAGATCACCTATGTGCTACCATTACCTTTCCCAGATGTAATATTGGCAAATGCATATTGGAAGGAAACGTCCAAAACTACAAAATAACTCATTTGTATCCCTAAAGCATCGTTAGGAGGGAGAAATAGATAAATGATTATGCCAGCAATATCTGTAAGATGTTTTTTCCCTTTCCCTTGTTGACTAATAAAACCGTGGCCATAAAGTTGACGCTCTCTGCCTTCTCTCCTCTCCCCGTCTACTATATGGGACCTCTTTTTTTCTCGTTTTCTGCCATTAAACCATAAATGACCATAAAATCACTCCTTGGGATCAACTTTCTTTTTCTCTTCCACTTCTTTCTCTTCCCCCTCTTCCCCGTCGCCGTCCTCGTTGCCCTCCTCCTCGGGCTCGGCATCAGCATCCGCCTCTCCTCTCTGGCCAGGAAATTTGTCTTTGTTGTTTTCTTTTTTCCACTTCATTCGTCGATTTTGAAACCATATCTTGACCTGCCTCTCTGTGAGACTCAGGGCATGGGACACCTCGATCCGCCGCTTGCGGGTCAGGTACGGATTGAAGAGAAACTCCTTTTCCAGTTCCAGAGTTTGGTAACGACTGTAGGTTTGTCTTCCATTTCGCCTCCCTGGTGCTTAAATTAAATAGTAAATAAGGTTAGTAAATAAGAATGAATTTGATGGTGGCATTAACATTTCAGGATGAAAGAAAAAACAACGCTCAATCAAATACTGTAGAGGCCCATAGTGCGATTACTTAAATAAATGAGATAATCTTTGTGCAATAAGATAATAGGACATACAATAATAGCTATGATGGTTTGTATTTGGAGTCGGTTTAGCTTATAGCTACATTCCATTGAAATGTACATGAGCTAGAAAGTACAAGCTAACATTTACTTTTTCAATTATGTAACAGGTAACTGTGTACGCACGCACGCACGCACGCACACACACCACACACAAAAACACACACACCTCACACACACAATGGATACACGTTCTTCTGCAGATTGTGGAGGAAAGTATATTTAGGCCTAAAAAACATCTCTGGTATCCCATTAAAAACAATCTAAACGATCTAGTCCATAAGGTTTCATTCTAACTAGTTAACATCCACTAGCCTACTAGCTTGGTTTAGGGTAAGGACATGTAAACGGGATGAATATCACGTAGAATAGTAATGTTAGAAGCATTACAAAGTACCTCATATTTGTTTTAAAAGTCATTTATTGTTACTGTAATAATTTGGTCATATTGGTCATAACATTTTTAATGCATTCTGGTTAGTAGGTTTCTATTGTATTTAGGATGCACTTAGTTGTACTTCAGGTACTTCAAATAATCATTGTTTAAACTGGATTTCTGATTTTTTTTTTATCATTTCAGATTTTCTCAAGCGAAACACAATCTTTATCACCAAAACCTTCATCAAGTTAGCCAGCATTGGTTTTTAATTATTTGGGAATTATTACATGAGAACTTGGTTGTTTGTAAGAAGGTTATATGTTTATGTTATACCTTACATATTACAGTGAGCAATAGATAGGCCTAATCCATTTACTTTGGGTGAAATGTATATTTGCTGCACAAAAATGTAATAAATAAATAGATACAGCCTCCATTCCTTATGACATATTTTGCTTTTACGCACGTAGGTTACACACACACACACACACACACACACACACACACACACACACACACACACACACACACACACACACACACACACACACACACACACACACACACACACACACACACATAATACACACATTTATAGCTATATAAAAAAAGAACACAAAATAATTCTAACCGTGGGGTCTCATCCAAGGAAACATAAGTGTGGGAGACGAGTTCTGATTTAAATGGCCTTGTCCTTCTCCGGGGTTAGAGCCGTTAGACGATTTACAGTCTGGGTATTGCGCGAGGCTTGGCTCTTGCTGGGTACCATAAAGCGGTTGTCTCGGAAGAGCTTCATATCCATAAAATTTCGTTGCGTCTCCATGGCAAGCCAGTGCGCAGGGGTTCTGTTGGTATGCAGGGTTGGAGATCCCCGTGGTCCCATGGTGGAAAAAATCCTGGACATGATGGGACGGCTGTTGAAAGCCCGATGCAGCTGCCCCGGGTCCGTAGACCAGCGTGTGGCTACGGGCAACGCTTTGTGGGAACCTGCAGTCGTAGTAAGTTGGCTCCAGTGATTCACAGCCTTTGTATTTGGAGAAAAGAGGGTTAACAAAATATGAGCTCATTGTTTAGTTTGCATTAAACAACAGACGAGGTTTCTTCGTTGTAGAATATCCCCTTTTGGATTGTGGCAGCCTTTTGTTTAGGTTCCCAGTCGCACACAGCGCAGACTGACAAACCGGAACTAGATGGAGAAACGCTGCCCCTTTGGACAGTCTCAGGCAGCTCTCTCGCGCTCCAACACTCTTCTCATCGAGTCTCCCGCACTATCTCCACTATCTTCTCTTTTTCAGCCTCAAATCCGGCTCATGGTGTGTGCTTTGGATGCATTGAGGTTCACGCTGGCTTGCTCCGCCGACACAGTCACAAGCGTTTCTTCTTTTTTTTGCTTCCCACCCAACCACCCCCACCACAATTCCCCCTCCCAACACCAATCACCCCCCCCCCTTAATTTTTCCACAAGCTGTCAGCGGGTAGGCTACATACCCCTTAAGAGGCAACATCCACTAACCATTCTATTAGATAAAGGAGTTCAAATTGATGCATAAGATGTGAAAATGATAAAATCAAAATATCGTTGTGGTCATATTACTCTTACACGGTGCTTGAATGATACATAACACATATAGCCTAACGAATAGAATAAAACGGCTTTGTTCATAAAGTCCTCATGTGTACCCTCATGTTATACCGTTGGTTTAGATGTGTAATGGTTTAAATTGGATGCTGTTAGCCTAGCCTATCATAAATACTTGGCCTACACAATAGCACTGCTTGCGGGCCCGCTCTACAGCCAGCTATTATGACAGTGAAACAAAACATATAGTCCTATATAACTTTAAAAACGAGTAGGCCAGGCCTAGCATATTCAACACGGCTAAGTCTATTGATAATGGCATACAATAATAAGGCTATAATGACATCTTTAACAAAATCACACAAATATAAAAATGTCTAACCCTTGTTGCTCAACATTAGCCCGTGCTACGTGCTCATACTTGAGATATATATAGGTCTAAGCGATTTCCCATGTCCCTCGCGCACTTAAACTACAGAAGGCCGTGAAACACCGTAACGCTCAAATATAAACACGACCTGTTGTGAATACCCGACTCACTGTACTGACCCTGTTAAACCTATGAGTAGACGTAGTAAACATGCCGCTTGCATTGGATGTCTCGTTATTTCTGCGTACATATTGCTGGTACAATATTTATTTCAGTTGTGTCTAGTGTAGTTGCAGCAAAGTCTCTCCCTGAATGCGCTCATGTGGGTTTTGTGGTGTTGCTGACGATTTTTACACATGATCGTAAAATAGGAAAGGCACACAGAAAATTTATAGACTTGTCGTACAGTCTATAAATATGCTGATTGCTGGTCTTTGTTGCAATTTACCGTCGTGGAAATTTAAGCTGCGATTACAGACATATTTCAACAACAAAAACACAGGAAATAACTATAAAACCCTCACTATTATAATACTGCTTCTGATGTAGGCCTATCATTTCTAATAATAACATTATTATTACAATAACTATTCTTCTAGTATTATCATATTATTATTAGGATCTAGTATTAATGTTAGAATTTGTATTAGGGTAATTGATTATTGAAGCCTTTGGTGGTATTTGTCAATAAATTGAAATAAATACTTTCTTTATTTGTTCATTTTACTTGTTTGAAGATGTTTTCTTCTTAAAGTGGTTTGATACGGAAATGTGTCATATTCTATTAAGTTTATATATGGTGGCTAATACAAGTGTATGGTCCACGGTCCATGGTCCACGGTCCACGGTGCACGGTCCACGGTGCACGGTCCACGGTCCACGGTCCACGGTCCACGGTGCACGGTCCACGGTCCACGGTCCACGGTGCACGGTCCACGGTGCACGGTCCACGGTCCACGGTCCACGGCTCTCCACAGGAAAACTAGGCCACACCACTGGCGTAAAAACAGTGGCAAAGAAGTGATTTAAATTGCGCTTAACTTGAAAAGTGTGATGTTTTCAAATGTTAGTCCAAATGTTAATTGAGCATCAATGTTGGTGCACATATGCAGAATCAACCTAATCGATTTGCTAGCAGTTGTTAACAGTTTACAATCATGCATAATGAATCCATAACATGTATACAAACCAGCTTTAGTGTGTTAACAAATATCAGGCTAATGTTCTACTAATGTAAAGGTCATAACATGTGGAAATGGGACATTTAGGTAAAGGAATGTACAAATACAAAATAGACCTATCCTAGAATTATGAGGCTATACACACAACGCAAGCGCATGGAAGGTTCAACAGGCATAATCTATGCCTCCTGTACCCAGTCCTACAAGTGAGACAGTCAATTATATCACAACATTTTTTCTTAAAAATGTGATGAATGACCGAAGCAGCATTTGTTTCATCAGTAAACCTACAGGCATACGCCTAGCCCACTCCCTGTTTATGCACCACGCAAATCCACAGCACGGAGGCACTAGTGGTACAGGCCCAAACAATCGGTCAACAGCGCCATCTAGTGTTACGGTCGATCACCAACATTCAACTGCACCATGCATGGTTTTATCAAACCCACATATATTACACGAGGGGAAAATGCAGTGGACGACATAACAAATGTGTTGAATATGTATTTCACGATCCGTCAAATAAATGATATTAGTAGTCTTCCTACGTTTAGCGTCTGCTTTAATTTCAGTAGACTCAGGATGTTGGTTTTCATGATACTGTCCTGTGGGTTGTCTTCTAACCAGTATAGTGACATGTACATAGTCCAATGCGAATATGCTGCTTTTGACGTTGGTTTCTTCTTGCGGTCAGATAGCCTAGGTCTACTCTGACCCGCTCAGAGAGGGGGCTGCCCTTAGAGGTTGGCAAATGTAGCCTAGGGGCGCGCTGGGCCAGTAACTAAAAGGCTGCTGGCTCGAATTCCCGAGCTGACAAGGTAAAAAACTGTCGTTCTGCTCCTGAACAAGGCAGTTAACCCACTGTTCCCCAATAGGCCGTTATTGTAAATAATAATTTGTTCTTTATTAACTGACTTGCCTAGTTAAATAAAGGTTCAATAAAACCTTTTTTTTTAAAGGCAGCGGCATGTTTGCGGTGGGCCCAACAGACAAACTAGCTGCAGCAAGCCCCCTTTGAACGAGTCCAACATCACCCACCATCCCACCATTAAAACCATAAAGTAATTTAGCCCAGACGTCTAGCCAGTTAGTCGGGTTTGCTTTGTTCGTCTGCATTTGAGACAATCAACTGAGTTCTAGCAGGGCTGTAAACGCAGCATTTTTGTCCTGTGCGGAAATGCACTGGATTGGGCTTTGAAATTACAGCATCCTGTCCGTATTGTTCGACACCACAAAAAGGCAATTTAGGCCAAGACCCAGTAAACAAATGCCAGACATGGGAATTTATTTCACGTTAGAACATTTTAATTTCGTTACCTTTCAAATAGGTGCAATGGCTCGAAATGTGTTTCTAACTGTAATTTAGTTGAGGTAAAAAATATTTATTTTTTCCTTTTCTTATAAGCAAGTTGACTGAAAGAAGATTTCGATTATAGCTTTAATCCGGGATCTCAGTCGCACGATTCTTACAGGCCCTAAACTTTTCCCTTAGCTTGTCACACACGTAACGTTACAGGGCCTTATTCAAATTAGAAAATGTGCCAAATTGTTAAAGGTTAAAGATATAATAATATCTTAGCCAGCAGCTGTTAGTGTTCCTGTTTTGAAAAATAATTGCGGGTGACACAGATATGATAGGTCTGTGACGACACAGGTTTATTGGTCACAGATATGATAGGTCTGTGACGACACAGGTTTATTGGTCACAGATATGATAGGTCTTTGACGACACATGTTTATTGGACACAGATATGATAGGTCTGTGACGACACAGGTTTATTGGTCACAGATATGATAGGTCTGTGACGACACAGGTTTATTGGTCACAGATATGATAGGTCTGTGACGACACAGGTTTATTGGTCACAGATATGATAGGTCTTTGACGACACATGTTTATTGGACACAGATATGATAGGTCTGTGACGACACAGGTTTATTGGACACAGATATGATAGGTCTGTGACGACACAGGTTTATTTGTCACATTTGCATATGAAGTTGACAACCACATTTCCGTTGTTTGTCTGCCATTTTTATCACGAAATAAATGTATATATTTTTCCAAGTTATGAGTAATGACGGTCTCTAATTTGTTCTATAAAACATTTGACTACTAAATGTTGATTTATATGTCTTGGATGTTTACAATTAGACCTAGATGTGGTTTAAATGTGGTTGTTTGTGGATACTTGTGGTGGCCTGTGCATATATAGTGGATTTGTAAACATATATTAATGCATTCAAATATAATTTGTGTCACAACACCATATAAAAGGAGTACACAAAAGTTTCGTTAAATCATATTTAGTTACGTCATTATGGTGTTGGCCTACTCGAAATAATCCCCCATTTAGGGGCGCACGTCGTGGCCCTAAGAGTCTGCCTAGCCTGGAAATGCTAACAGAAGACTGGGAAACGGTCCATCTGCTTCCAATATTCCACTTGCGGGGAAATGGGGCTATTTAAGGTATTAAAGCTGTTTCTCTCCAGATTAACAGAAATCTGGTTTGTGTGCATTTGTGTTGACATCATTAATATACTGGCTTGGTCTATTTGAAGCGCCTCAAACGTGTGCTCTACGTCGCAATATTCTGTTTTACATTGGTTTGCATGGGTAGTAAGATTTTATGCATATCTACGTCTGTTTTGTTAAGAGACATTGCTTGAAAATAAATACAGAAAACACAAGAGCCTCATGATCATTTTTATATTTGAGTAGGTCTATATCTACACTTTCTATAATGAATGGCACGTGTCTATACAATCAAAATAATACGAAACGCACAAATAGGTACACCGAACGGATACGTTACCACATATACACAAGACAGACATACATTTGTTAAGAGGGCAGATGTTATCTTTCTGTACAAAATATGCTACAACACCTGCATAACATTCACAAGAAACAAACATGGAAGGAATATTCGCACGGACATGATAAATTATGGAGGGTAGAAATTAAAATAATCCCAGTGTTCCATTCCTTATACTTCGGGACAGTTATACATTTGTTCAAAATATGTTTCATTCAAATGTCCCTTATGTAAATAAACATATAGGCCCACAGGTATCGTCACAAGTGCAAATGTTTTCTTTCCTTAAAGGTTATTTTAAACCTGGACAAGGAAAGGTGCATGTGGTGAAACCAAAAATATTTAGCATCAAACATGGAAGGTGGGGTTAATAATCCAACACAAAATCCAACATTAAGAAGGGGGCGTCATGTATTTTGGTTTATCTTTGTTGTTATCCATGGCAATAGTGGTTATTTTACTGTTGTCTGATTCTGGTTTTTGTCGTTATTGTAACCATTCCTTTATTATTGTTCTTTGTTGCGGTCGGTTTTTTCCTTGTTCATTTTCTTCATCTTCATCCGCCGGTTCTGGAACCAGATTTTGACCTGCCTCTCCGTGAGGTTGAGGACTCTTGCCACCTCGTATCGACGGTCTCTGGTTAGGTACATATTGAACAAAAACTCCTTTTCAAGTTCGAGAGTCTGGTATTTTGAATAAGGGCACCGCTTCTTCCTTGTTGAACGCGCGTGAATCCAGTTTGCAACTGGGTTATCTGAAAATCAACACATAAAAACAGATAACACATTATCAGTCAGCAATAATATCAAACTTGAAGCTATGACGCATGATAAGGCCTTGTACTTTTTGGTCTTCAAAAGCTATGCTAGATCTCAGAGGTAGTTGTGGTCCCTCAAATGTATTAGTAAATATAATGCTGTAGGAAACAAACGTCAAATGTATCTTTTAACGTGACAACATTTAGTGATGCTCTTCCAGCTTTTCCCTTTCTGGGACTTCTGAGAAATGCCGTCGTAAAATACTCAATGCCTATTCGCTTTATAGGCCCATAAAAACGGCCTGTATTTCAAGCCTTTACATGTCAGTGAAAGTCCCTCGAATATGTTGCAAACATTCCTCAACTGTTGGGGTTATATCGACAATTGGTTTGGAATGGAAAAAGATTATGTAGGATGACAACAGACAACATAGACGTACGCCACGCCGCGTTGCCATGCTACTGTAGTTCCTTATCATGGTTTCTCTTTGGTGTTTTTCTAGGGAGGATCCAGTTTTACTGACATAGCAACATAATATCTCTTTAAAATATAATTGTAGTTTATTTACTAGTAGACTATGGGGGATATAGTGGCATAGTCTACTAGCATCGTAAAATAGTAGCATAAACCATAGTGGCCATACAACATGGTTTATAATGATTATTAATATTGGCGGTCCCAAATCTTGGGTAAAAAGTATTTGGCATCTAAAACACCAAAACAGATTTGCTGAGATGCGGGCATGTTGCAGAGTTCCTCAAATTTACAACGTCCATAGGTTTTTCGAGTAGTTTATAACCAGCTCGTCGTTTTATAGCCCAATCCAACTAGCGTTTGTCTCTTTACAGTCCCTCAAGGTAGCCCCCCTAGCCGAGTAGATTCAGTCGAGGAAAGAAAGGGGGATGAAATTATGGCAGAGAGACGCTATGGCCTAGCTCTAAACCAAATCAAATGAACACAGACAGAATCTCTTCCAAACTATTCCCATTCCCGGTTTTGAACAAGGGGCTCGAACTTACTCGGGTCTAATTCTGGCTTCTCGTCTTTATGCTTCCCGAAAGCCAAAGGCTCGGTCTCGGGAGAATGGATGTTTGGTTGGGTCTTTTCTCGGATGTCAGCGGTGGTGCAATATATATAATCCGTGTAGGTGCGTCCGTTGGAGGCGAGGCAGTCACTGGCTCGATGCTCCTGGAAGGCGTCGGGCTTCAGCCCATAGTGTCTGGCGTTGGCCGGGTAGCCTGGAAAGGACATTGCCCCCGAGATCGGCTCCAGCCATGACCGCACATACCTTGAGTCCGTTCCTAGATGAGGTTGATGGCTGTATGGATGGTAAACCACTGAGGACTGGGAGTGAACAGGGGTCCAGGATGTAGTAAAAACGGATGGTTTAGAGGCAAAGCTGCAGGAGGGATAGTCACCACACTCCGATACGAGGGACGTCGGACGAGGGCCGGTAGGGTGCGAACCAGAAGCCGAGAATCGAGCCGCAAGAACATCCTCGCTTTCGTGGTTTATCAAGGAATCTACATAATAATTACTTAAGGGAACCGTGGCCGACATGTCGATGCTGCCCGTCTATTTTACATGCATCCGATTATTATTTGGAGTGTATGTGTACTTTTTTTATCTACCCATAGAACAATCAAGGCAGGTAATTATTTATCAAAGCTTCCCCGGCTGCTATTGGCTGCCGAAGCAACACGTGATTATATTTACCCCCACAAAAATTGCACTGTGGATCAATGCGCGAGTTATCCTGGCATAGCATTGCACTAGACATGGATTCTAGAATCATATTCAGATGATTTTTCCCTGGATGCATAAGAGGTAAATTCCACAGTATTATGTTCTGACGTTGATCAAAGAGCAGCAAAAATGAGTAGAATATGTGAAACTAGTCGTCAAACAGGCTGGGGTTGGCTAGGTATGAAATCGTAGGCACTATTTTCTGATGTAATCAATCTCTGTCTAATGTCTCCGTAGTCCAGTTTTATGCGCGTATAGACATAGTTCAGTAGTAAAATGGATCATTAAACTCACTCTCTAACACATTAGGCTTTGAATTATTCTGCGTTTTTCATTGTATAACGGTGTTTATCTTTTCATATGGAGAAAATCTAGTCTACTTGATTTTATTTTATGAGTAGCCTGCATAGATAATATTGTACATTATATCCTACTACCATTGCACCAAAATGTATGTACAAGAAAAAAGTTTGCACAGACAACAAAGAAGCAGAATTGGGATATTTTTCCCCCCCAAATGATGTTTGGAGAGATAGAGGAAAGAGTTACTACTACGATGCTTGAAACTTGGCCAACTACAGCGGCTATATTCGGCAAGTGGCAGTGCATGTTTTTATGTCCTTCAATAAATGTTTACGAGGACCATTTGATTGTTCATAAACGTGTCGTTAATAAAACTACAGTCGAGTTCCTAGCTTAACATAAAACCAACACTGGAACAGTGAGGACAGACAGCAACGACAGGGACTGAGGGACTTTTGTGCTGCAGGGGAGAGGAGCTATTGGTTCAAGGAATAATCAGGCTAGCGATGTAGGCTTGCAACAAGACGAATACACTTTCTTGTTTTGTGAGACTAATATGGCATACACTGATCTATGAGCCTTTGTGTTGTCATATATGACTTAGAGAACATATTAATCAAATAAAATCAACTTGTATTTGTCCAGTACATGTGTTTTAGCAGGTGCAGCGAAAAGCTTATGTTTCTCCAACAGTGCAGTAATACTTAACAAAACAAAATGTGCATTTGTGTATTTTCTCATCTCAGTCATGTATAGGCCTATCTAAAAAGAAAATGTAATGCAAAATCCTATGTTATTTGTCACATGCTTCGTAAACAACAGGTGTAGACTAACTGTGAAAGACTTACTTAAGGGTCCTTTTCCAACCACGCAGAGTTAAAGATAAAGGATTTTTTTTTAAAATAGTGACACGAGGACTATATAAGATTGATTCAGATTAACTGCAATAACGACGACGGACTTTACTCTAAAGGATAGTGGATAAGGGTTGACATTGGTGATACAAGATGCAGTTCGTTGTATGCATGTTATGGTAAGATACATACTTTAATAATCCAAATATTCATTTTGAGCTTTTGCAGTCTAGACAAATAACAGACAATAATGCACAATGTTGCCGTCCAAAATGACAAAATAGACATAGCCTATTATCTGAAATGTAACTATTGAATAGTAGATTTTTATTAGATTCGTCAAGGGGACTATATCGATGGCCAGTTCGACTGTATCTTATCTTATTCACACTGCTAGTGTGAAGTCATTGTGTTGGTGACCTACAAGATCAAGGGAGGTCATTCGTTTTTGCTTTAAACTGAATAAATGTATGCAAACTTAGACATCTCAAAATGTGATTATTTAATTATCTCAGTAACTACTGCATATTTTGAACTTCCTGTAATGAAAACAGCATCCTTACATTTTGAAGTGTATTTCTCTGTCATGGCTGTTTGGTTCAGATTCAACCATGAAATATAAACGCCCAATAAGTCTGTAACCTGCAGCAGGTGTTTGTGTAGTACAGTATGGTTATTATGGATGGTGCTGAAGAAGGCGTTGTTTGACTTGCAATGTTAGGCAATGTCATTTTTAGGTTGTGTTATAACTTATGTATTAAATATTGTGACGAGTAATCCATATATTATTATCAATACGATGCAACTAAATATCAAGACAGGCAAATAGAAAGTATTTTGCTCAAATTAAAAAGCATAAACCTTGAGCTCACTAACGTTGAGTATTTTCTCATACACAGTTAACATTCAGGCCCAATGAGAGCACGATCCTATTTTAACCCTAGGGGTTTCCCTTGATATCAAAACCATGAAATCCTAAATATAGCGTATCTATTACAGCCAAGGTAATCTTTCATTAAAGGTCTAAAATACATCTCTCTGTCATACTGGATTTCAAACCAGTAATGCACGCTCTATCATTTTACGCATAAAAGGCAGCCGGTTCTAATGAAACTAATGAACTATTCACAATAATATTTACTAATATATATATTATATATATATATTTCTATGCGGTTAGGATCAGATCAGTTATATTACAGCTGGTCGGCATTTTGCAACACGTTTTGACTAAACAGATCTTCCTCATACGGCCTTGGGAAAAGGTAGGCTATTGTTTAGTGATTTAATTTACAATTTTATTGGTAGAAATTACATTAATTTATTTAAAGGGATACTTCGGGATTTTGGCAATGAGGCCCATTATCTACTTCCCCAGAGTGGATACCATTTTTATGTCTCTGTGTCCAGTATGAAGGAAGTTAGAGGTAGTTTCACAATCCAATGCTAACTAGCGTTAGCGCAATGACTGGAAGTCTATGGGTATCTGCTAGCATGCTAGTAGATACCCATAGAGCTAGAAGATACCCATTGACTATATCTAAGACACAGAGCAGTTTGAGTCTTGTTCAGTATTGTTAGACACATATGAAATGAATCTACCAATTTTAGTCTTGGAATTGCCTATTGAATGGAACATTCACATGACAAATGTAATTATATCAGGAGACAAATACTAATTTGAGCATGGTTAATCCATTATTGTTGTCATTACTTTGCTGTCTTGTTATTTATATTTGAATGTATTTATTGTCCTAATGATCATTGATAATAAAATAAAATATCCAATGTATGTATCCTGGTTTTCATAATATTTGTGGACACTAGGCTTATTTCCCTTTCTGTTATTGACCATACCTTGAATTCTCTGATAACTTCAGGCTACTAGCCTATTAGCGTGTTGCCTGTGTCATGACTGCTATTGTTATGATGCTATATGTAGGCCTACTGATTGGAAAGCCTAGTGTAGAATTACTGTTCATTCATTCACTTCAAGTACATTTCATAATATGATACGCTAGAGCAATCCGTATGCTCTGCAACCCAAATGCGCTCTTTCGCACGTCACCATGATCCTTATTATTTATCATTTGTTCTGGTTAAATCAAAAGAGTCGAACTAAATAGCCAAATATTTTGTATTTTCTCCATAGCCTACTTTATCATCCCTAACAATGTTATTCTATCAAATTCCACTAATGTTGTACATGTATCTTGGACATTCAATATTAGGAAATGCTTTGAAATAATGTATTTACACTGACTGTCAACTTGTGGTTTGACATTTGTTTAGAGCAATGGCATTGGAATTCATTGTCCAAATATGGCGAATTAGTTAGGGCGAGGGCGGCAGGAGATGAAGGGTGCAGACTGTCACCGTAGACAACAATAGTGTCCAAAGGTGCTGTCGTCTCAGTGCAGGGGTCAGACTGCAATATATTGTTAGCAGTCGGATTCCCAACTCTTCATTCAGAAATGCTACAAGAGACGCTTATTACAAATCCATATTTTTTGCGCATTCATGTTTCAGTCAATCAATAACCAAAACATGTCCAAAACATAAGTATGTCCAAAACATAAGGCTACTGTTTACGATACATAGGCCTACTAGCTAGCCTACATAATAACGACCTTAAGTTGGTGATATCATTTCCAATAATAGGGAAACAGTAAAAAAAGTCCCTTTCCGCTTTGTTAGTAGGCCTACTTTGCGCACTAATATGTTTAAATAAAAAATCATCAGAATCCATAGAACCATGTTTAATTTGAAATGTGATTAGATATAGACCTACTCCTAAATCATTTGGAAAGTTTTAAACGTCTTATGTAACATTATATGGATCAAAGTAATTTTTGGAAACTATGATGGCAAATGTGTGGAGCTAAAATAATATACAAATCTGGAGAATAGTATACTGGCTAACTAGAATTTAAATCCACATTTTTCCATGAGTAAATTCTAGGTTTGATCTGAACCTTGCATCCATGTCGCATAACCGATTAAGATGATTCTGAATGAATTGTGAAAATATCACATTACAAACAGTGATCAGTGTATTTACGTGAAGGAAGCTCAAGTAAATACTTGTTTTCATAGCCTATATGATACATATATTTGAACAAGGGACATGTTGTTGTATTGTCAAAAGCTAATTTGAATTGTCAAATGAATAGGCCATATACAGTTCAGAATTGGCATGTTGAACTCTTATCCTCAAACATTTATGTTGAATCACCAATGTGTCTATTTGGAAACTATTCAGCGAACATATTATTATTATGATAAATAACAGAAACGTAATACCGTCAAAAAACACAGTAAAGGCCACTTGGAAAACAAGTGTTATAATTCATACTTTAAGAGCTATCCTCTGGGTCCACATTGCACATTCTGTTGTATATGTTTTTTACCCAAATAAATTCCATTCAAGGCAACAGCTAATTTAGGTGAATGAAGGATGAGGTAGGTCTATGAGTTCCCCCAAATACTTCATATAGCACGATAATCATTAAGTGCATCAAGATCTGTCATAAGTTTAAGAGGTTTTCCTTTTCTTGAAGCCCTTCATGACTAAAGGGTTATAAAGCGTTATTACACGGCACTTCATTTAATTGGTTAATTAATAATAAACCCAGACCACTAGTAGAACAGCCAAGTGCTTCTTTCCGTGTCAGATCACAGAAGATAGACAGAATGAAAGTTTAAAAGTCCAGTGCACTCAAAAACGTGATTTCCATGTATTTTACATATATTTCCACACTATGAGGTTGGAATAATACTGTGAAATTTAGAAAATTATGCTCATGGCCGTTTAGTGTAAGAGTTGTTTGAAAAGACAATCGGGAATTTCAGTCTTTTTTTGGTGGGATGGAGTTTTGGCCTTCCATGGTGACATCACCATGTGTAAATGAGTTAATAGACCAATAAGAAAGATAGTTCCAAACTTCTCTTCCAATAAGAGCACATTTTCAGTTTGCCTCTCCCCACTAAAGACCACTCCTACACAGTCCTAGCAAAATTCTTGCTTGAGAAATTGCCCTTTGCTAAGAAGCTATTTTTGTTTATTTTTGACCATTTTAATTGAAAACAATCACAGTAAGGAACTAAATTGCTACAAAGAAATAATTGTATATTGAGATAAAAACGGCTGCATTGGAACTTTAAGGGCCTTTACGCCATACCCTAATGACATTGCTCATCCTAAAATCTATATATTTCTTAATGCCTTTATTTTACTTTTAGATCTATGTGTATTGTTGTGAATTGTTAGATATACTGCACTGTTGGAGCTAGAAACACAAGCATATAGTTAGATATACTGCACTGTTGGAGCTAGAAACACAAGCATATAGTTAGATATACTGCACTGTTGGAGCTAGAAACACAAGCATATAGTTAGATATACTGCACTGTTGGAGCTAGAAACACAAGCATATAGTTAGATATACTGCACTGTTGGAGCTAGAAACACAAGCATATAGTTAGATATACTGCACTGTTGGAGCTAGAAACACAAGCATATAGTTAGATATACTGCACTGTTGGAGCTAGGAACACAAGCATATAGTTAGATATACTGCACTGTTGGAGCTAGAAACACAAGCATTTAGTTAGATATACTGCACTGTTGGAGCTAGAAACACAAGCATATAGTTAGATATACTGCACTGTTGGAGGTAGAAACACAAGCATATAGTTAGATCCTACTGCACTGTTGGAGCTAGAAACACAAGCATATAGTTAGATATACTGCACTGTTGGAGCTAGAAACACAAGCATATAGTTAGATATACTGCACTGTTGGAGCTAGAAACACAAGCATATAGTTAGATATACTGCACTGTTGGAGGTAGAAACACAAGCATATAGTTAGATATACTGCACTGTTGGAGCTAGAAACACAAGCATATAGTTAGATATACTGCACTGTTGGAGCTAGAAACACAAGCATATAGTTAGATATACTGCACTGTTGGAGCTAGAAACACAAGCATATAGTTAGATATACTGCACTGTTGGAGCTAGAAACACAAGCATATAGTTAGATATACTGCACTGTTGGAGCTAGAAACACAAGCATATAGTTAGATATACTGCACTGTTGGAGGTAGAAACACAAGCATATAGTTAGATATACTGCACTGTTGGAGCTAGGAACACAAGCATATAGTTAGATATACTGCACTGTTGGAGCTAGAAACACAAGCATATAGTTAGATATACTGCACTGTTGGAGCTAGAAACACAAGCATATAGTTAGATATACTGCACTGTTGGAGCTAGGAACACAAGCATATAGTTAGATATACTGCACTGTTGGAGCTAGAAACACAAGCATTTCCCTACACCCGCAACAACATCTGCTAAATATGTGTATGGACCAATAAAATGTCATTTGATAACAAACGAGCACATTCTGAAGAGAGATTTAGCTGGTTACTGAGGTGTACATAGCTTATGTTTACTGCCCAAAGTTATGCAGGTGGGGCGGCAGGTAGCCTAGTGGTTAGAGCGTTGGGCCCGAAAGGTAGCTGGATCGAATCCCTGAGCTGACAAGGTAAACATCTGTCATTCTGCCCCTGAACAAGGCAGTTAACCCATTGTAAATAAGAATTTGTCCTTAATTAAATAAATAATAAAACGGTTGAATGCAAGTATTGTTGCAATGTTCATTAATTATATCATTTACAAACTGCTAAACAATATTAACAATATTTAAACAAATCCTGATGTAATCAATGTGCTTGCACAGCGTGCCTGCTTGTAGTTTAAGGAAGGGGTTTTGATTGATCCATGTTGCATTTGAACATTTTACACAGGTATAGGCATAGGCCTAATTGAACGTTTTACTGCAGTGGGCTATATCAGGGTCACACAGGGTGTTTCTTGGCAGTCTTAAACAAATCTACTTTGAAACAAGTATACACCTCACACACATGGTTATGGGCTTAAACAAAATAAGACACCTGTACCATGTCAGATATAGTATTACATTTTGAGTTTGCATTCTAATATTACACTTTAAATACATCACAGAAGACTTAAAGATAACACAAACGTATGACATAGAAATAACGGATTTTCGGCGGCTTTAAAAAGAAATTCTGGCGCCTTTTTAAAAGAATGTTTATTAATTATGAAATTATGAAAATGATTGCCTAAAGTGCCTGTATAGTGTATTATCTCCTCATAACTCTGATAATATTCGACAATTCATAAAATTAACAACGCATGGATACATACACACCCACACCCACACACACACACACACACACACCCACACACACACACACACACACACACACACACCCACACACACACACACACACACACACACACACACACACACACACACACACACACACACACACACACACACACACACACACGCTGCTTGCCACTGTGATGCACCATTTCGTTTCAGAATATAGGCCCACCGCAAATGCTTGAATCCGGTACGAGATACCTCTGGTTATGCCTATTCAGATAGCAGTAATCATGCACACATTTTGTTTTGCCATCACACAACAATCAGTGCTTGCCGCTCTCGCATGATCCAGTCTTACATCAGCCAGCATTAGGCCTACACATACCCAGACACCCGGATGGTTGTGACAATGAGTTAGCCTTTATTAATAGTTCTCAACTAGTACTTCCCTAGCCGCTCACAGACAGAGATACAGACCTAGTGGACTGTAAAGACTTATATAACAAATACCTCCAATAGCCTAGCTATTCCCGTTTTCTCTTCTTCCGTGCTCCACCTGTTTTAGAATTTTAAATGGGTTATTCAAATGCCGCTGTGCAGTTTCTGACAGCGTGCTATTTGCTATTGAAATTGCTATTAATTTGAGAAAGAATAACTTGTGGACAGAAGAGGCAAAAGTATTATCCATGTAACAAGAACCTTTATAAAAAAAAAGTTGATACATTACGTGCGTAATGGCTGTGCGTAATTGTGCATTAGTGCGTAATTGTACACTAGCGCGAATTACGCACCGTCTCAGTGTGTAAGCAATGTGTGTTTCCTGTGGGTGCTATTTGGAGTGGTGTAAACTCTTTGTCAGTGATGCATTCCAGGGGGAGACGCCTATTCACTAAACTGAATGAAAATGACTTTGGATTCCAGACGGTCTCTGCTAGATGCACTTACTGCTGTGATGATGAACATATAAACACATGCTCTCCCAGAGAGGTGACTTTGACTGTGCCATGTTAAAAACGTTATTGGCTAAACATGAAATAATTTGGTTGTGTATTATGAATACAACACACAGTTGATATTCAAATGAAAATGGATAATACATGTTTCTCGGCCACGTCTTGTCATTTCGGTCATGTGAATGAAATCAGTTAAATTATTACCACAAACATTTCAAATGAAATGAAATGAAATTAAATCAACCTATATGGCCCAACATTCCAATGCTGATAACTTGACATAACCTAGTTAGCTACATGAATGATTCATAAAGAATAATAACATAACAATTGCGAAATAGAATTTGCCCACAAATGCACAAATGAAATAGGAACAGGACATAAATAAATATTAGGTCATATACCCAGCGTATTTCAACTATAGGCTAATCTACCCAATTCCTTTCCATTGAATGAACATTTTGTAAATTATTGGATTGTTTATAATTCACGTCCTCTGGACGCATTATAGTCTAAATCCAGTCGATGACCTAGATTAGTTTCTTGAATCAGAAAACGTTTTGTCATTTGAGAAAGTTGAGGAAACGGAAACAATCAAAGGACATGTGGCGGCAGGTAGGCTAGTAGTTAGAGTGTTGGACTAGTAACCGAAAGGTTGCTAGATCGAATCCCCGAGCTGCCCCTGAACAAGGCAGTAAACCCACTGCTCCCAGGCCGTCATTGAAAATAAGGATTTGTTCTTAACTGACTTGCCAAGTTAAATAAAACAAAAATGTCATGGTAAATATATTATGACGATGGAGTCATTTCCCCTTAACAGGTGACAAATGCGTTACAGGTCAGCAAAACCTACGGGATATTCAAAGGTCCATTCAGTTAACCCAAACACACACAGTGCCACAATCAGGAAAATACTGGACCATGTGTACCAAATAAAACTTATATTCAGAAGAAGATTAAAGAGGCCATATGAATACAACATACATTGTTTCCAACTTTAAGATCAATAACATTTTTCACATTTTAGAGAAAAGAAAAGTAAATTCTGTTAACATTTGGCTGGCTGGCCTGATAGCCACGTGATCTTTAGATGGTGGCCGAACAAGCTAAGCCTGTAAAGGACATTCCCATCATTGCATGGTCCAGTAACCAACACCAAAATCAGGGGAAACCTAACCAAAAACCAGTAACAAAATTATAAGGCAACAATAGCGGTCTAACGTCTACCCCATGTTGTTTACAACCCATTCTCCATCTGAGAAGCTAAAGTACTTTTTACAGCCCGCCACAAACATGAGAGCCGGGGAGAAAAAGTGTCCGTCCCGGCTATTAAAGCTCCAGTTCATTTACAATGCCATTTGCGATGACTTCAGTCAGAGCCTAGGGTGTAATTAAAGGAAAGTGTCGCCCTTGATGAAGACGAACTGACGTAATCAAGGCAGTTTCTTGTTGCGGAGCCAGGAAGCGAATCCCAACAACATGAAACTACCTAAACCACGCTTCAGCTGCGCGAGACGTGGTGTTCCAACCGGAAGGGAAACAAAACAAACAGAAAAATATTCAAAGCCAAGTAAGGATTTTATTGTCTGTCTAGCTATTACTATACTATTAGTATAGCTATTACCCGAATTATATTCTTGTCTCTGTCATGCTATCCTAAATAGGCTTATCGTGTAAAATATTAATATAAGAATAATACATGGTGTCTAAAAAAGCTCAACCAATAAACGGGAAAGATCGTTAGACATTATGCTGAAGAACATCAGAATATGTGATAAACTGTTCTAACGTCTCCAGAAATCGCAGTCATGTAGACATAATAGACAAGACCAATAGCAGCAATACCAAGAGCTGTCAACCAAGCGCCAATGGCAGAGCAGATTACTCATCTCCAAATCACAGCAGAATAAATATCTATTTGTGTCCTACCTTGCATTTCCTCACACACACTCTGTCGTGGTGGTCCTCATGTATCCATGCTGTCCTTGTTGTCGTTGTTATTGTTGTTGATAATCATCCATCTGTTTCCTTTCTTGCTGAGATGCAGTATCCTCAGTAGAAGGCTGCAGCCTGTCTCCATAGCAGAGATTTCCCGTCGAGCGCATTCGTTCTATCCAGTAGGCATAGCAGACCCTCTCCTCTGTGTAGAGTAGCCTGTCCCTCCTCTCCTCCACACACCTTTAAACGATGCATCTTAACTGCAGCAGCCAGCTAGCACATTATATTTGCAGATCATAAAATCCACCCCTAGCTGAGCGCTTCTACCACGAGACGATCCTGACGTTAGCATTTTATGACCTTGACTTACTGTGCTCACCTGGATAATATTTAAATCAACGTAATGGTCTCCCTCTTCTATTAAAACGGCCATGATCTTCCCAATGTCTCTTATCCGCAGCCTCTCTCTCATTCCCTCTTTTTCTCTCTCTCTTAACATAGTGGAAATGGAATAATAAGGGGAAGGAGAAACGATATTTTCTATAGGAATAATCAACGGGACAAATATGACGCGAGCAACAATGTGGATGCAAAAAGTCCAGTGCACGAATAGCTTCTCACACACAGCAGCAGAAAACTAAAGACAACACGATGAAGCTTGGCGGTAAGAGGACATTGCTCATTCCAGCAGTTCTAAGCTGCTTGAGTGTTGGTGTTCATTACAGGCCTTCACTTTTATTTTTGCTTTATATGACAAGGGCAACGGCACCACTATTTAATGTTCAGGCAAACTCAAGTGCTGAAGTCCTTCCTTCATAAAGTCGTGTACTCTTGGGTATCGTAGAGATATTGTGTGTGTGTGTGTGTGTGTGTGTGTGTGTGTGTGTGTGTGTGTGTGTGTGTGTGTGTGTGTGTGTGTGTGTGTGTGTGTGTGTGTGTGTGTGTGTGTGTGTGTGTAAATGGAAGGGTTTTATAGATAATATAATTTCAGGTGAAGTTGTAGGCCGCCATAAGATGATCCCGACCCCGACTTTCACTATTGAGTTTCTTGAGCTTCATCCTTCGGTTCTGGAACCAGATCTTGACCTGTCTATCGGTCAGATCGATACTCTTACTGATCTCCAGGCGGCGCTCGCGAGACAGATACATGTTAAACAAGAACTCCTTTTCCAGCTCGAGCGTCTGATACTTCGTGTACGGGCATCTCTTCTTCCGTCCACTTTTGGCTTTTAACCAGTTTCCTGGAGCATTTTCCAATGTAAAATCATCTGTAGACATAAAAACATGGAAATGGTGAGCATAGGCCTACTGAAGGTCTACTTCCATGTTCAAGACAGACTATATCAGAAATACTGCACTCCAATTGGTCTGCGTCAGGTCTGCACTGCCGCACCGCAATGTCTGGACGGTCTCTGCCAGTCTTTATCGAAAATGCACATTCAAGTTGTTGAGCTTGAATCAAATGTCCACGCTCTTTAAATACACGGCTTTAAAAATTATCTTTTTTTGGACTTTCTTGGAGCGCTTTGAACGAAAATGCAAATACTTTTAATTTAAACATTATGTAGGCCTATTCCTTTTGACCGGATTCTAGTGTCTGTCCCTGTGCTATAGGCCTACAGACACTATACAGCCACCATATAGCCTTTATGTGGTTTGAGGCTATAGGCCTACAGACACTATACAGCCACCATATAGCCTTTATGTGGTTTGAGGCTATAGGCCTACAGACACTATACAGCCACCATATAGCCTTTATGTGGTTTGAGGCTATAGGCCTACAGACACTATACAGCCACCATATAGTCTTTATGGGGTTTGAGGCTATAGGGGTACTATACCAGCCCAGCCACCATATAGTCTTTATGGGGTTTGAGGCTATAGGGGTACTATACCAGCCCAGCCACCATATAGTCTTTATGTGGTTTGAGGCTATAGGGGTACTATACCAGCCCAGCCACCATATAGCCTTTATGTGGTTTGAGGCTATAGGGGTACTATACCAGCCCAGCCACCATATAGCCTTTATGTGGTTTGAGGCTATAGGGGTACTATACCAGCCCAGCCACCATATAGCCTTTATGTGGTTTGAGGCTATAGGGGTACTATACCAGCCCAGCCACCATATAGTCTTTATGTGGTTTGAGGCTATAGGGGTACTATACCAGCCCAGCCACCATATAGTCTTTATGTGGTTTGAGGCTATAGGGGTACTATACCAGCCCAGCCACCATATAGTCTTTATGGGGTTTGAGGCTATAGGGGTACTATACCAGCCCAGCTACCATATAGTCTTTATGGGGTTTGAGGCTATAGGGGTACTATACCAGCCCAGCCACCATATAGTCTTTATGTGGTTTGAGGCTATAGGGGTACTATACCAGCCCAGCCACCATATAGTCTTTATGGGGTTTGAGGCTATAGGGGTACTATACCAGCCCAGCTACCATATAGTCTTTATGTGGTTTGAGGCTATAGGGGTACTATACCAGCCCAGCCACCATATAGTCTTTATGTGGTTTGAGGCTATACGGACACTCAAATTAGATTGGAAATAGTTTAATAATTAATTACACAAATTCCATATTTCCGGGTACACGGATAACATGTTTGGTTAGTCCCAACCTTTTTAAACGATTGATGAAATGAATTCAAACAAAAGAGGAGAATATAAGAAGAGCATCTCTGGATTATCAGCGGTCTTATTTCGCTCCTAAAAGACGACGCAAAGGGAATAATATAGGCTTAATGAATGGTTCGATAATACCACATGGAAGGCTACATTGTGGCGGTTAAAAATAAACGTATGTGTGGCGCATTTAGCCTACAAATAGCGGTACCGGAAAATATGCAGCCGACACTGTTTCGAAAACAAACAGTGCAGCAGCATAAATGACTCAAAAAGGCAACTTTCAACTGGAATTTTATGGGGACTATAATGATGTTTGTATCTTAATGGTTTTTTGGTTGAATCTTAGTTGATTAATTATCATTATAATAATAATACATTGAACATTCGTTAACAATATATATATATTCACCATTTTTGTTTCCTTGTATACGCTATCTATCCACCATAATAATTAAAATGCCGTTTAAGCTTTTTTCTCAATCAAAGATCTCATGTAGTATTACCTATCCATCTTTATGAATGTTATTTCAGTCTAAAAAGTAAACGCAGGCCTACACTGTTTTACCAAAAACAGTAATTATGGAAATTGAGGCGTGTGTGTGTGTCTGTCTGGTCTATCTGTTTTACGGTGCACGCGCGTTATGAGTGTGTGAGCTTGTTTATTTCAATGATAACAGCCCAACTCACCTTCGCACATTAAATAGAAAGGTGATAAGTGCCGTCGCCACAGTAACCCCTGCTAGGCTAGACCGTGAAATGCCCGTTCAGAATGTCTCCGATATATACAGAGCGTAGATATACAGTAGCACACCAACAATAGAACAACGCAAACACTGAATGACATGCTTAGCTCATGCATGCAGATGATATTTTAGTATGCTCTCTAGCAGAGGCTTTATTGTAGGATTATAAGTACATTGCACTGTGTGTGTGTGTGTGTGTGTGTGTGTGTGTGTGTGTGTGTGTGTGTGTGTGTGTGTGAGAGGGAGAGAGAGAGGGAGAGAGAGAGAGAGAGAGAGAGAGAGAGAGTGGGGGGAAGCTTTCTGGATTACCTTTCAATTCGTCAGAGTTTTCAGAACAACTGTCAGTCTTTGCGCTCTCTTCTTTCTTTCGCTGTTCTTCCTCTTCGATGCCCGTTTCCTCGCTAACTTTCTCCTGCGTAGATTTGTTAACCGTTGATTCTCTTGGTGATTCAACAGATGTCGTCACCGGGGACAAAGACGCAAAGCCTGTCCCGAACTGCTCCTCTCGCTGTTCCCTACTCTTTCCGGGGTATACCCGTCTTACTCCTCCATAACATTGGGACACCTCCGAGACAGCGGTTTGGTCCGTCTGGCTGCTGCTATTGTTCCCAAGCCGAATGTAAGTAGCCGACTCTGTATTGTCCGTATTAGCCCTGCTGCTACTGTCACCCTGATACAGACAACAGAACGCCTCCTTTTTGACGTTGTCGATTGGAAACGAACACGGTTGTAAACTGGACTGGGCAACAGGTTGCTCGTCACTGTCAGTTTTAGAAGCTGAGGTCCAAGTGCCCAGTTGGGATGACAGGTAAAGCGCATCTTGGTAGGAGCCGAGAGGGTGGCTGCTCAGAGGAACCTCGTCTTTTTTGGGAAGGGGCGATCCAACTACTCCAAAATGTCTCATCATTGAGCATCCATACTCAGATGCAGCCGAGTGGATGTACATTCCTGGGTTGCTGCTGGAGTAGCCCTCGCCTCTATAGGAAGATGATGATCCTCCCATCAAAGGATCCATCAGGAAATGACCGGCAGCCATGTTATCCTGGCATGACATTCTTTTTTATTGTTGGTGTTGTTGGTGTCTTTTGTGTTGCTGTGGTAACGGTTTTTCTCGAGGAGAATAAGGACAGTAGGACACTGACAACTTTTTGGAGCCAAAAATATCAGCAACATAATTATGGATTCTTGGAGCGCCATGTCATGTGATTTTCAGACCAATAGCGGCGTGGAAGTGGCATTGACGCTCCAGACTAAGGTGACGTCAGCGCGGTCAAGTTGTTAAGCAAAGGGATTTTTGCACGGTGAAAGGGCGCCACCTAGCGGAGAGATTTAGGGGGGAAAAGCCACGGGAGGAAGGAACAAAGGAGTGGAGAAAATATTTTGCAATCTGTTACGTGGGTATAGCCGAAATGAAATATAGTTCAATAAGTAATCGTTAAGATAGGCTAACATAAAAACAAGACCGCGCAAATAATTCGATAAATATGATTATTTCTTGGAAGTCGCTGCAAATGCCACTATAGGAAGTCACTTCGTTCTGGTATTCGTCATTAAGATAATCCAATGGACATACATATTATCAGCCCCACTCTCGGGTAGGCCTAGACTTGTTAGGCAAATTGATTTTCATAAGAGGTGGACTTTGCATTAACCTAACCTACACAATCAAGTAACTTTAGCTAGTCGTTGTTGCACCAGCAGTTGCATAAGAACGTTTGTTCGATTAAAATCTATTTAAAATGTTAACCAATGTGAGTATTCCAAAGTGCATTTTTGTCTAATTACTTTAGCAGCCCTGTTTTTCTAGAGCATTTTACGGTAGTGCTATTCCTTGTATGTATGTATACTCATTGTAGTCCCAGTAACGCCGAAGCATGTGTAGGTGTTTTTCTTATCACCAAAAGCTAGAACATTCAATGAAATATGGTCTCTATGATCTTTCTACAATTCATCATGAGCCTATAAAGAATGGTTGGTGGCTAAATCTTTTTCTTTACGTTTAAAATGATATCAAGGATAATTATAGTTCTGGCCCTTTCTTTTCCACTTCAACTCGTTTGTAATTCGTGTGTAATATTTAATTCATATAAATACAGGCGTGATATCAAACTGAGGGAGAAAAATGTACATTTATGCCACGTGTAAATTGTTTATTGAAGACAAAGGACCATAACGTTTTTAGACAAATATCAAGTGTAATTTCATGTAGACATGTAGACAATTAAGCAGACATTTATGTGTAGGTTTTTAATTTAGTACTAATTGAAGCTTCGACTCAGACATTCTTAAATCCATTGCAAATATATATGTTGTTACATATATAATATATACTATAGTTTATATCCATTCTTAGAAAGAAAAAAATCTGGACAGAACCAAAAACGGTTCTATGCTTGCTTCATATATGGCACCCCTTAAGGTTCTGTATATAACCGAAATTGGGTTCCCAAAGGTTCTATATCGATTGATTCCATTAAAGAACCCTATATGGAACCCAAAGGTTCTATGTGGAACCAGTTTTGGTTCAGTGAAGAAGAAGACCTGGGGTTCTTTAAAAGAAAAAAGACAAATAACAAAAAGGTTCTGTATAGAACCTTTAGGGGTTCCATATATGAAGCAAGCAATATAACCTTTTTGCTTCTACCCAGAACCTTTTTTCACAGAGTGTACAGTACATTCTATAGTTTCCCCATGAAAATAACGTTCTAGCATTTAAAACGTTGCATACCGATAATCTTGTTTTCCAGTAAGGGCTCTTGTTCATATTTTCTGATATTGATAAACCAAGGCGAAAGTAACATTTTATTTTTGAATTCATGTTTTTTGTGTTCCTATTCACATATTGTTTTGAAGTTAAAATGTAAGAGGAGAGTAAAAACATCCTATATGCTGGACGGTTTAGCGTGTTAATAGATTATTGTGTTTCCTTATTTTTGAATCGCCTTCACAGTGTGAGTCAACACCAGAATCAAAAAGATGCGCATATTTTTTTCAGCCGGAGGCCTATGAAAATGGCTATCCATAAGGCGTATGTCTAGTGTTTGTTGTTTTATACTCGAATATATATCCTCAACACGATTGATATTCCCATTACTAAGGTAATACAGTGACATCGACACTGTAGGCTACCAGGTTTAGCAACTACTGCCAAACAATGCCGGGCCCCATAAGGCGAGTGTTGTTATTGCTCTTGTGTTGGCTATGACGCTTTATAATTTCATCACGAGCAATGATAAGTAGGGATTATCACACTTTGCACGTCTTGTATTTTAAACTGATGCAAAAATGTACGAATGGTTACTAGGCCTACGTCTCATTTGAATTGGAACATAGAAGGAAACGTCTCCGTGAATTTCGAGGTGGTTTAAGTCTAGCCCATAGACCCACAACTTCTTCTGTTCCTTAAGGCAAATTCAGATAACACCAGAGCAAGTTGAGTTGCATAGCAAAAAGTTCAAACGAACCGGATGAAAAAGCTTTAAGCACATCGACAATTACAGACGCTTTGTTTAATTTCGAAGCAAATAACAAATAGTCTAGATAATAGCCTAACAGAAATTCATCACATTATTCATGTTTATGTATATTGAATGGTGTGATGCCAAGGCGATTTTCAGCTAAAATAAATAATATCAGCTAAATGCTGTGGCCTATTTCAAACAGGAAGATTAGGCTAATACATATAGGCTGTGGAGAATGCTGATATTTCTCTACCAACCACTGAAAGCTACAAGTAATACCAGACTGTTTTGATTGGTTTCCTCACCTGTCCATCATTTCATCGTCTTGTTAGAAATGGAATCCAGGGCTCGGTTGAATCAGATCCGCTTTAGCCAACATCTGTATAGGGGTTGTTTTGGCGTTGTCCGAGGTGGAACTGCGTTAGAGCGATCACATCCACAAGCGGCTCCTGGCAAATCCATGCGGCCTTGTTTACAAGTTGGAACCCTGGAATGTGAGATGTAATCTACAACTCCATTAGGATGATAGAAACCTTCATTATTTCGTTTAATGAATTTCAATTTGAGCGTCATTATTTCTATAGCGCCTACACTTTCTCATTCTGAACTTCTAACGCGAGTGAGGTGGGTGTGGCTTCGATACAATGATCACAAGAGCAGCTGCCCACGGTTTTAGACAGCTCCAACGCAGCTCCACTCCAAAACCACCAACACATCTGCTATGCAGGTGTCTGCTATCACTGGTTAGCGCTTGATCTGATTGAATTTAGGCGTCACAGTCTTCCATTCTAAAGCTAGAATTCAATTTGAGGACACATTCTGTAAACCTATATGATATTTTGTATTCATTTGTCTCAGAATATGTTAACAATATCTAACAATGAAATTGACAATAAAAATTATGTTTTTGTCCATGCATGCTCTTCAATGGCATGTAGCCTGTAGGCTGAACGCTATTTTTGTGTGTCTTGATTTCGTTCTGAACATTACCCACACACAAGCAACTGCATGTAAAACAATGTTTAATTTCTAGAGTAAGTTTAGTGCACCAACATAGTATAATTCTACACATGTATGGAATAAAAGGGATATTATGTTTATGATCTTACAATTTCCATTAAAAGCACTTTTCTTGTTTTCACATACATGGAACCTGGAGTATGGCTATAGAGACCTAGAATACATGGAACCTGGGGTATGGCTATAGAGACCTAGAATACATGGAACCTGGGGTATGGCTATAGAGACCTAGAATACATGGAACCTGGGGTATGGCTATAGAGACCTAGAATACATGGAACCTGGGGTATGGCTATAGAGACCTAGAATACATGGAACCTGGGGTATGGCTATAGAGACCTAGAATACATGGAACCTGGGGTATGGCTATAGAGACCTAGAATACATGGAACCTGGGGTATGGCTATAGAGACCTAGAATACATGGAACCTGGGGTATGGCTATAGAGACCTAGAATACATGGAACCTGGGGTATGGCTATAGAGACCTAGAATACATGGAACCTGGGGTATGGCTATAGAGACCTAGAATACATGGAACCTGGGGTATGGCTATAGAGACCTAGAATACATGGAACCTGGGGTATGGCTATAGAGACCTAGAATACATGGAACCTGGGGTATGGCTATAGAGACCTAGAATACATGGAACCTGGGGTATGGCTATAGAGACCTAGAATACATGGAACCTGGGGTATGGCTATAGAGACCTAGAATACATGGAACCTGGGGTATGGCTATAGAGACCTAGAATACATGGAACCTGGGGTATGGCTATAGAGACCTAGAATACATGGAACCTGGGGTATGACTATAGAGACCTAGAATACATGGAACCTGGGGTATGGCTATAGAGACCTAGAATACATGGAACCTGGGGTATGACTATAGAGACCTAGAATACATGGAACCTGGGGTATGGCTATAGAGACCTAGAATACATGGAACCTGGGGTATGGCTATAGAGACCTAGAATACATGGAACCTGGAGTATGGCTATAGAGACCTAGAATACATGGAACCTGGGGTATGGCTATAGAGACCTAGAATACATGGAACCTGGGGTATGGCTATAGAGACCTAGAATACATGGAACCTGGAGTATGGCTATAGAGACCTAGAATACATGGAACCTGGGGTATGGCTATAGAGACCTAGAATACATGGAACCTGGGGTATGGCTATAGAGACCTAGAGGACTCATCTTTCAATCTGTGCCATTAAGCACCTGTGACAGCATCAGCGCCATCTCCATTTTGAAGTAGTCAATTTTCTTCATTACTATTTCTTATCCCTCCTGATGACCCAGTTGGACATGACTCCAACAGAGAGCCCATGCTGGTATGGCCTTTTGGCCACTAGAGGCCTCGATCATTCTCTATGGGTATGACTTTAAATTATATTCTATAAAATGAAAAAGTATTCTCAAATGGGTTTTTATTGTTTTGTGATAGAGAGATAATGTTAAATGCTGCTTTAATGTCACCTTTAGGAGGCTATTAAGTTTGCAAACTGAAACCAGCATCCTGAAATCATGACATTCTTGTGTGTAATACCGATGTCAGAACCTTGAGTGAAAATGCAGAATGCGTGTGTGTGAGTTGTACCTTTCTCTATCTGGCGTTTGGCGTTTGAGGAACATTGATGAACGTCTAATTCTGACGTGAGAATATGAGAGCTTGTAGCTACCCTGCTATCGCTCTGTGTGTGTCTGTGTGTGTCTGCCCGCTTACCAATCATATTATCTAAATGAAGAGAAGGATGAATTCTGTAATTGGCCTACATTGAAGATTCAGACCCAATTGCATTATTCCCGGTAGGTTAAAACCCCACCTAGAATCTGGGTCAATCAATAATATAAATATGAACTGTACTTATCATAATATTTCTCATAAATAGTTTCTCTAAAATAGTAATTGGTCAATAAACAATGTATTTATTCAGCTAGAAGCCCAATAATAAAACGTATCGTCATGATCTGGATGTTACTACATGTGAATCACTATAGCTTTGTAGGCAATGTGTGCCTCTTTGCCCCTGTTTTTTACTATGTGTGTTTGAGGGGGTGAATTGTGTCGATTGAAATGCCTATAGGTGTGAATGTTTTCTTTGTGGGTTTGTTTTGTTCTTTTGTGCACATATGGATCTTTACGCACCTATGTATAGGCCTACTTAAGCGTGCGCGCACACGCAGACATAGGGGAATGTTTCATTTGCTCGTAGGTATGTCCTTTCCATTCGTTATATTACTAAATAGCTGTTGATTTGTATTTAGTATAAAATAAGCACAGGCACATTTATGTTTTACGTCTTTAAACTTTATTCAGTCTAGTAATATATTTACCATCATGCCGAGTAAAGAAAACAGACAGGCTACCCACATTCAGGATTACGCATAGGCCGCCTATCCCCTTGCCATGTTGCGCATATGGAGAGACGCCAAAACTAGTTTGCATTGCAGGCCGCCATGACCGCCATGATATATCTTTCCAATGTGATGTAACGAGGTTGAGCTCCTTGCAAGCAGACGTCCACACCCTGTGAATGTGGGAATGTATGGTTGAGGCATGTAGCTTCTTAAAGACAATTATAAATCAAAGGTGGTAATCGGAAAGCACACATTGATATTATATTACATTCCAATATGGTTACGACCACACAAGGGACCACAGGTTAGTTTCTTCGACGTAGGCTCCTGTATATCTACAGCATTGTGCTTTCAGAGGGAAGGTAAGCCACCTATGTACGTATAGGCGCATGTACATTGGAAATCACTATGGCGAGAACTCATTGCAAAACAAATATTACATTGCAATTTGTATCCAAACGGCCCTTTTTCATTTTTGATGTAATACATTTTTTGGTTTGTAAGCACCCGTTCATTTGTTTATGCAAGAGGATATATGTTGAGTGCGTTATCTCCCTTCACGTAAGAACTCATTGCAGAATTATTTTCCAAATCTATGCCTATAACAAGCTACTCTCTGAGGAACCTGATAGCGCGGGCTTTTGCTTTCAAAACACCGCGCTCCTATTATAAACCACGTTCATTTTTTATTTCATTTTTTAACCTTTATTTAACTAGGCAAGTCAGTTAATAACAAATTCGTATTTACAATGACGGCCTACCAAAAGGCACAATACCTCCTGATGGGACGGGGGCTGGGATTAAAAATAAATAAATAAATAAATAATAATAATAATATATATATAAAGAGAGACCTAAGACAACAACATAGCAAGGCAGTAACACATGACAACACAGCATGGTAGCATCACAACAGGACAACAACATGGTAGAAAAACAACATGGTAGAAATACTAATTTGGGAGACAATGGTTATTATTATACAGACTTTTACATGAAACGTCTGTGGAAATCAATAGCATCATACATTTGGTTCGTGTGTAATGTGGAGGTAGGCCCATCATGGTAACACATTAGGTTCGTGTGTAATGTGGAGGTAGGCCCATCATGGTAACACATTTGGTTCGTGTGTAATGTGGAGGTAGGCCCATCATGGTAACACATTAGGTTCGTGTGTAATGTGGAGGTAGGCCCATCATGGTAACACATTAGGTTCGTGTGTAATGTGGAGGTAGGCCCATCATGGTAACACATTAGGTTCGTGGGTAATGTGGAGGTAGGTCCATCATGGTAACACATTAGGTTTGTGTGTAATGTGGAGGTAGGCCCATCATGGTAACACATTTGGTTCGTGTGTAATGTGGAGGTAGGCCCATCATGGTAACACATTAGGTTCGTGTGTAATGTGGTGGTAGGCCCATCATGGTAACACATTAGGTTCGTGTGTAATGTGGAGGTAGGTCCATCATGGTAACACATTAGGTTCGTGTGTAATGTGGAGGTAGGCCCATCATGGTAACACATTAGGTTCGTGTGTAATGTGGAGGTAGGCCCATCATGGTAACACATTAGGTTCGTGTGTAATGTGGAGGTAGGCCCGTCATGGTAACACATTATTTCTTCAACATTCCTCTTTAATCTGACACACACAGAGACCGAGCACCTGACTAAAATGTGGAGAAAATGATTAAGCACAAACACAATTTCAAGAAATCTACCTTTAATTACAACGACACGTAATTTAGACAGTTTATTTATCCTTCCCAAATGAAAACATGTATGCACAAGATAAAGGAATGTTAAAAACATCAAAGAAATGAAACAGTCCTTCAGTACTCACAAAACACATCAACCATAACAATAACACATTCTAATTATTTGAGCGGTGCCTAAAATGCAATACAATCCATTCAAATAACCATTAGCTACTATCACTTCGAAAAGAGTCATCAAAGATTTCGCTATTCGTTAGGTTAGTTCATTTTCAACCTTATTGAATCACCTGCCATGCATTTGCTCTTACGAAATGCCATTCTTCAGGCCGTCTCATTGCATTCGTCTGTGACAGACCCGCCATTTTCCTTCCTAATAGCCAAGCGCCCAACCGGATCAGCTCAACTGAACCAACCGCCGGCTGAATAGTATCCTCTCTCTCGTCGTCTCTCAGGATCAAACACGATCACCACATTAAAACTAGAAGACAACCAAAACAAAATCAAATGTAATTCAATATCGAAGATTCCATGTAGGACTCCATTTTAATGACGTATGAATAAAAGCATCCACCAAAAGAATAACACGGTGTTTCTAGTGTCCTATAACTTTATAAAGCCTATTGAAGGAAAGGAAACAAAACATTGCTCTCCCATTGTGCGACCAACACATTCCGGGGTGAATTCTGGCCCCCTGTGGTTGATAGGCAGCAGTTTGAGGAGCCTCGAGCCTCTGCAGTTAGAGGACGGTGAATATGTGTGGCAAAGAAATCCAACAAATTACCGACGTCATCGTCCCAGGGCCAAGGTTGGTGGGTGTGACAAGTCTTCTAGCCTTGATCTCTGCCTTCTAGCATCTCCCCCCTCATCCTCTGTCACAACTAACTTCCCCCTCTTCCGCCCTCAGCTTCATTCTGGAGGGTGACTGGGTAGTGTGTTACATAGAACAAACACACACACAAAGAGAGAGAGAGAGAGCGAGAGAGATAACAAAATTGAATGGAATTATGCATCCTTCTCAAAGAAGAACATAACCCAAATGCATTATCTATACATTATTTTTCAGAAGAAACGATGGAAATATAAAATAGGTATTAAAGCTTATGCCAACATGTTATAAAACTTGTCATGCGTGAAAACGTATACATTTTACAGGGACAATAAAGTGTATTTACTGGGCGTGCTAAAGCTGGCGAAGTTACCTGCTGTAGTTTAATGGGAGGGGTCAAAGTTGGACTCTCTACACATTCCTTTTTCTGTTCCCACTCACTCCCATTGGTCGATACAGATTTCCGGGCAAAAGGGGCTCCTTGATTCCACTTTATTGCAGCGGGTTAGAGGTGAAAGCCTTGACATTATTGAAGTTCAAAGACGACTTTTAATTATAAATTGTAGTTAATACATACACGTGCAATCTTCCATAGACATATGCTCTGTGAGCACGCGGGCGCAGGCACGTAGGCCTACCCAGACACACAAAATCTATCAAATCAGTCACACACCAGTCATGTCCTCGATATTTATAGATGTGCACATACACCTACCACTATTGACCTGGAATTCCAAGATCTAACTTTAGGGGTCCGTTTTTATCAGAAATGTCTGTCTGTCAAATGGCTAAAGTGTGTGTGTGTGTGTGTGTGTGTGTGTGTGTGTGCGTGCGTGCGTGCGTGCGTGCGTGTGTGTGTGTGTGTGTGTGTGTGTGTGTGTGTGTGTGTGTGTGTGTGTGTGTGTGTGTGTGTGTGTGTGTCATATGTGCAGTCGTATGTGCACAACACCGGCCCGAGGTCAGGTTGAACAGTGTAGTTGTCAAGAATTTTTGTTCCGACAGCCAGTCTTACTTGTTTACTATTTACTGCGGAAGTGAGCACCATTCCCCCCGAACAGACGGTGCAATTAAGAGAAAAAATGTCAATTTAGTGCCTTTGTCTTTATGGCAGTGTCTAGACTGCTAGAGTGGCGATTCCATTTAGTGGGCACTAAAGAAGGATCCCGTACCTCTTTCTTTCTCTGCGTTTCTGAAATGTAGCCTAGCTTGCATGTTGCTGTTTGTGTCTAACCCTGTGCATGCTTGCAAAAGCTCAAATATGCACTCCTATATGAATGTACCCCTCATCAGTCCCACCACACACTCCCTCAACTTTTTTGTCAGAAAATGTTTGCGTAAAAAGGGAAGCCCTATTCCTAGATGACAATAGTGGATATACATAAATAACCCGAGAAATACCCCACTAACAAAATAACCATTCAGGATAGAAACCCCCACTCAAATCCCTAAAAAAATACCACCAGATAGACTTAATGGTTCAAAATAAAATCTAAGACACAAATGCAGGCAGATGTTTTGGCAATACTTTTTCAACCATTGCCTACCACTCTTAATCAATTACCTTTAAAAATGACCAGCAGATAGCCATGGTCAATAATAAAATCTATGACAAAATCCTCCAGAGTCTGTTTGTTGTCTATATGTCTGTTTATTTCACAGGTATCTTTATATTAATGATACACAGGCACAGCTCCATATTTTCCTCCTCCTCTTCCGTAGCCAAACACCGAGCATAAAGCAAATAATTTAAAAGAGCGTTAACATTAAAGCTTTTAAAGTGCACCGCTTGCTTGGGCGGTGTAAAGAAAATAGCAGCACGGAAAGGAGGTGAGAAATTAAAAAGGAAATCATATTTACAATCACGAATGCACATAGTTGCATAGTCTGTACAAGGGAAAACATTATTACAAATTGTACACGTCACAGTTCTCAATGGCAAAAAAGAAGCCTGTAAATACTCTTGTGTTCAATAGTCTAGTCGAAAAGAGAATCGTGGTTTCATGGTAGGTTACACATAGGCAATACATATACCTATACAACGACCAGAGGGAAGGGACATTTTGAAATATCCAATACAGGCCTATCATTGCTTCCAAATTGTGTTGTAACATTTAATATTCAACAAATAATATACTTGTGAAATGCACAAGTAAATACACAGAATTAAAATTCGTGGTAAATACATGGAAATTCATATGAACTACGGCATATCAATGATTATGATATCACCTGTAGGCCTATATCTGAAATAGAAAGTATTCTGTGCACGAAGGCTACAGGAAAATGGCGGCTTATTACGCATACATAGAGAAACCCCATATGTTGGAAATAGAAATAACCTCATCATAACATTTAGTTGCTCAACATGGCTGCTGATCTGGGCTCCGTTTTGTAACTTGAACTTTGTTTATTACTGGTGATAAGAATTCACTGAGAAAAGAGTGTCATTGACCTTTGACTATAATCATTAGGCCTATGCTTTAACACTCCTCACATGCTCACAATAGAGGGTTTCCAGAAAAATATTGCAAACGATCTCTGCTTAATTTCTTTTCTTTCATTCTTCGATTCTGAAACCAGATTTTAACCTGTCGGTCGGTGAGGTTCAGCATCCGGGAAAGCTGCAGCCGTTTCTCTTTATTGATGTAAACATTAAAGAAGAACTCCCGCTCCAATTCTCGAATCTGAAATTTGGAGTATGGACATCTCTTCTTCCTCGTGCGAGGAGTACCTGGGGTGATCAAACAGGAAGGACATGATCAGCGAAAGTTGCAAGGAATAGTTTGTCATTCACGCACGGATATTCACACGAAGTTAAAGTAGCCTAGCTAACACGTATTAACATCAACATAAAGTACGTAGGCTCTTTCTGTGAAAACACTATATTCAGGTATTTCTAGAAGCATTAATTTAATGGTACCAATTCTGTCAACATCCAACACTGCACGTAATAGATCAAATCAATCAGCCATAAAGACTGTTAAATTATCCCACGCACTCAAAGTGCAAAGAATATCAACTTACAGCCTCTAAGTATGTGTTTATTTCTTACGAATATACAATAACAAAATGTATACGTCTGCAGTTTGCGGGGCATTCCCACGGAATTCAACTATACATTTGCACACTCCTTCATGGTTGTTTGAAATGCACATGTTTATATTAGATATTAATCCTCTTGTAAAGCTAAAATGGCTCTCAAAATGGCAATACATCATAGTTCTGGTTAAAATCTCATGAAAAAGACGAAGTACAACGACATAAAACATCTCTACAGTTATGCTCTGATTGTGCAACATGAGGCTACACACACACACAAACAGATGTGTGTGTGTGTGTGATGTGTGTGTGTGTGTGTGTGTGTGTGTGTGTGTTTGCGTGCGTGTAAATCACTGCAAATTCAGACATAGATATCTCAGGTCTAACCGAATGGAAAGGGGTTCTCAGTTCATACTGACCACAATGTACGCATACCCTAATTCATAACTAAATGCAATACACATAGATGTAGCATTGATGCTAACACAAATTTAGCTATATAGACTGCTTTTGGACAGAATGTGTTTTCATACTCAGTGTTGGGGAAGCTACTTTGAAAATATAGTTTACCAAGCTATCAACTACTTCACACTGGAAGAACTTAAGATACACTAAAACTACCCTTAAGATACATATAGTTAACTTAACTGAAGTAACTTTGAAAAAGTAGTTCACTTCATGCAAACTACTTCGTGAAAAAGTATCATACCTTAATCTGACTACAAATGACAAGAACAGGTCACTCTGAAGTTAGACGTTAACATAATGTGTAATTTAGCTTATTTAACCCCAAAACTATGTTTCAAGGGAAAATCGGGTAGGTGGTCTGATGCCGAAAAAGAAAGAAAATTCTTGCCTACTTCACTCATCATTTATTTTAGCCAAAACAGTAGTGTGTAGTTCCTGTTGTTAGCTACACCGCTACATGGTAAAACAGTAATAAACTACTGAAAACACTACCAAGACTTTCATTTATTTCAACGACCAAGCTACAGCAAATTTGAATGAAATGACTAGTTGAACTAACCTACATGTAGTTCACTACTCCCCAACACTGTTCATACTGCCCTACAGAGCTCGAACTGCAGACACAAGCATGGTCCAGATATGGACACAAACACATAACCGAGTCTCTACGACTGATTTCATTTGTCTCCAGATACATATAAATAGCCTAGATGGATACTTATGGAACCTGTCATATGGTCAATAGCTGAATGAACAATACTAGTTTGCCTCCAAGTGTACAGGGCTAATAATCTCCCAGCATCTTTTAGTAGGGTTAGTTTGCATGCAAGCTGCTAAAAGAAAATTAACAAGATACCAAAAGCAATGTTCTGCCCAATTGGTTTTTACTCACGACAGAGCAAGGAGAAAATCCCTTAAAAAGCCCAACGCAAGTTCATGATCAAAGTTAGCATTTGTCACAATAGCGCGCTCTTAAAATTTCACGGACTCTAAGATAGAAGCGCCTGTGTATAACATGCTTTTTTTTCAAAGCACTTTCCCATCGTAAAAAGTATTCTCGTTGTAAGAAAGAGCTTTGTAGGTTATAATAAAATCCTTTGAATGCTTATTAAACTCCACATAAAATCTGACCGACAAAACACTCGGCTAGTCCCTTAACCTTTCCCCATTTACAGCTTCGGTACCTACTCGAGTGGCTGTTCTTGCTGGCACTGCCGTCCTTCGTGGCTGAAGAAGTACACGAGCCCGAATGTGTATGTTCCTCCTCATCCTCTGGGTCCTTGTCCTGGTCTGGGGCGCCCAGTAGAGCCGCTGGCTGCTGGGACTCTGTTTCCAGTTTACTAGCCTCGCTCTTATGTAAACAATTCTCTGCTGACTGATTGTCCGCGCCGCAGTATGCGGTCTCAAAAAAGCGGTCGAAACCTTGAGGGAGGACGTGGTTTTTCCCCACGCCGGGGTAGAACCCTGTGGAGGAATGGTTGGAGCTGGGATGGTGGTGGTGGTGGTGACTGTACACACTCTCGTTGGTTTTCATAAGCATTTCTGTCATGGTGGATGACGGAAGACAGTCCCTGTGCACCAGATCCTCTCCAGAGTAGCATGATGCATAATTGCTTCTATGGTGCCATTTACTAGAAGGGTCCAATCCATAGGAAACTTCCCGTACCGGCTGCACTTGAGGCAGATTTGAGGAATATGGGTAGGTTATCTGCCGCGACGAGGCCTGTGGAAGAAACGTAGAGACGGCGGAAAATTCGGGGACGTAGTAGGTGCAGTTCGGGAGGTAGATGTTTGAGGCGCAGCCCGTTCTGTCCCCAAACTCGGATGTCCGGTCTTTGCGCGTCTGGGAGCAGAAGTTTCCCAGATTCACCGAGTTAAACATCTTTCCCCCGTACTCCGTACTATAGATAGATGTTTTGGATTCGAACTGCAGAAGGGGAAAATTTAGGAAGGCAAGATGACGCGCAATCCGTCTAAGTCGCCAAAGACACGTGATCGAAAGTAGATATTGTCATATATCAATTTGGAACACTTGGATGTGTAGTAGTTCACTTAGCTAAGATCTAGGAGGTTCAAACGATTCATTTAAACACCACAGGAGCACTAAGAAAACCAGTAACATAATCCTGTTTGTTGGCTTAGGCTATGGCAATTATAAAGATAAGCTTGAGTATGAGGCTATTTATGTATGAGTGGGCTAGGGTAGCATAGTTTAGCATGTGATATAGCAGATTAAATTTGATTTTGAATTCTACAGGTAAGACCTTACTATTATTATGACTATTATGATTATTATTACTACTAGTACCATAGCATAGTATACTACATGTTGTATATTGTACAATAGCATATAGCCTACTGGCAGACAGCAGAATTGACTCTCACACATTGTAATGTATGACTAAACACTACCAACAGAGTGTACCGAGATCACCGCGAAGTTAAAACAAACCCATGCTTTACAATGAGACCAAGACTCCAACACCACACTGGAAGCGCCCCTGTTTTGAAAAGTGTGTTTTCACACATAGCCTAGCAGGCTTTATGCGATTATAGGTAAATATCTATCGTGAATCTATGACTAACCTCTCTGAAACTGCTCCTCACCAAGGCAATGATTGTGACTGTTTCTGATTGATATAGATTTTGTCTTGCTTAAGATATTGCAGTTTTGAAACGTGGGGTATTTTTCATCTAAACCACTTTTATAGCCTATATTTACATTTTTAACAGCCACTAACAGACTAACATTTCCCTATAAGGAAAAAAACATTAAAACTCACTGTTCAAAATAAACATTTTGAATACGCATTTGTCTACATTCACGTGTTTGAGGGACATTTTTCTATTGAAGTTTTTCCCCCGATGGTATTTTATTTAATCAAGACATGGCCTTGATGGAAGCCTATATCTTTATTGTTGTCTCAAAATAAATGTGAACTAAACGGGAATAAAACAAGCATTCACAACATACCATTTAGGGTACCTTAGTTCGACAAAATCACACATTTCCTTCATTCATTTCCTTTCTCTTGGATCATGTTAGAGCTGGAGGAGAATAGCCGAGAAACTCAAGACCAAGGTTCCAGACTGAACGTGGAGGAGAGAAGAGCACAAGTGAAATGTAACCTTGGTCGACGACGGCTGTCAAAACAGCTGTAATCCACCAACCGCAGAGTGTAAAATATTAAATAATCTTAACTTTGAATTGCAGAAATGAACAGTGTTTTAGAAAATGATAGTCTACTCGAGAGGTGACCTAGCTATATTTAAGCTAAAAGTCTACAGGAGGCCATTTCTTTTTTTTTGAATTAGGCTTGAGGACCTATTTCTGCTTAGGCCCTACAGTCTCACTGGGCAAATGAATCGATTTGTCATGGAATACTTTCACTCTGACAGCTGTTGAGAAATAAGAAATCCTTTACTGTATGTATATCTTTAGGACTACATCGTGTAACTTCTGTACATAGATGCCCGATTAAATATGAATTGTTTTCCGGAGAGAAAACAAATGTCGTTATTGATTCGTTTTAATAGTGCTCTCAGACAGGACATACATTGGTTATTACCTTCAAAATATACATGACGCCTTGAATCTCCATCACAAACTCGGCTAGGCCATGTGATCAAGTAGAGGGATGTATGGTATTTAAATCCTGTAATTGCATTTATTCAAACAATACTTCCGTGTGCGATTTCTCTTATGTGGGAAACTTTCACAGTTGTTGAATCACGTGAACCGTACTGGCCAATCATCAATACAAAGAAAAACTATGATCGTTGTATTGATTATGATAAATATCAGTAACTTCCTCTGTTCCAAAAGATGTTTTCTGAAGGGTAATCTGTATGCAAATTATATAATTGCATAGCCCAAACCCTATTGTTTCAATAGTTTAAACGTTTAAGATTATGAGAGTATGTAATCATGTAGGCGCATTTTGGTAGTCGCCTTAAAGCACATTATAGAAAACCTCACATCACGTCTGCTGCTCCATTTAAACCATCAGAAAGAATACTATATAATAAGTAGGCCCAGGTATTTTGGAGAGAGGTATGTGGCAGTGGCATTGACATATATTTGTTTACAGACCCCTTTCAGAAGATAAAAGGTTGAAGTACACGATGCCTGCATCCAAGTACAAAGAAAGCAGACAGCTGCCTAGACACAGCACTTGAATTTGACCACTAAAATCCTCTACGTGCCTAACCATAAAACGCCCAATGGCTGTAAGAAAAAGCTAAATCCCTTTGTTCTATAGAACACAATAAAGTGAGAGGGAGAGTAAGGAGTTAAAAATGAGTGAACACTAATAACTTCTACCCTACACATATGAAGTAGTCTAACCATGCAGTCATACTGTCGTTTTGGATTCTATATGAAAACACAAAATGGACAATTCCACGTCACACCACAAGGGACGGCTAAAATAAGTTGAAAGCATTTTCGAAAATAGCTTATGTTGGACAAATGTTACTTAGCTACCATTAGTTAGTCTGGCTATTTAGCCTAGAGCGCAGTGAGTCAATTCCCTCTCGTTCGGGCTTGTAGCGTCTAATATTATAGCCTAATAGAACATGGTGAAAGTTTGGATCCTATAATGACATTCAAAGACTTTGCATACCATATTGGGAAAGCATTGGAATATCATGACGCATGACCATAAACTATATGGATATAATTCAGGCCCTGACAGAAGTATATTGCATTATATAGGCCTATTTAATTATTCAGGTTTAGACAATCCATAAACGCACACAAAGAAGCGATAGCTCGACTCTCAAATGCATAGGCCTAAAGCTACCATCCAGTTTTAGGAAGGCTTAGTATTCATATTCTGCAAGGAATTCTATATCTTGGATAATTAATATCACAAATCATGATTGGATTATAATAGCGCTTTTTGCTCAAGGCACTTTGCATTATTTAGGAGAAGCGCGCCTCAAGAACTGATAGAATACGTTTAATTGGGAACTTCATACATTCCAAAAAGTAAACTAGTCGAAAACATAATAATAAACCATTCATATTGACAGGTTGCAGAAAATGTACTGTCGTTGTGCTGTTGAGTCATTTCAATAAAGAGTTCTAAAATGGCGCTAATTCTCCAAAGCCAATAACAACATTTACTGTAAACGAAGCCTCCACGCAGAATAATTGATTATTAGTCCCTTTGTGGAATTCATTATCGTCAATAGCAAGACAACAACAAAGTGCATAGTAGCCTTCATGTACTAGCCTTCATGTGGTCCATAACATTGTCAGATATTCTCCAGCTCAGAGAACACTATAACAACATCGTTTTCTGCATGCGCTCTAATTAATATGCACAATGATTTTGAGAAGGATAATCAAGCTAGGCCTTAACCGAAAGGCCCAATCGCTGAAACTGGGATTTACCTATATACCAGTCGTGTACAATTTCAAACAGAGATACCAACACATTGTCTGTGGTATTACATAAATGGCATGCCCACAACACTTCCGTTTTAAAATCTGGACACAAGCTAGTAAGGAAAATGAACACCGTGCGTAATCCTCCTTCGAATACCTAAAACGATGAATGTCTTACGGGACTGAAGCTCTAAGGCCATCATTCGGGGGATAAGGTTTACCATGTGTTTATTCTTCTTGGATTTCAGTTAAAGTAATGGATTTTAGTCTGTAATATTCCACCCACAGTAGGACCCTGGAAGTGGATGACTTGTGCGCCATTTCTCGAAATAAGAACCCACTGGGCACAGACGTTAATTCAACTTCTATTTCATGTTGAGTCGACGTAATTTCAATGAAATGACGTGGAAACAACGTTGATTGAACCAGTGTGTGCCCAGTGGGAAGGGTTTCCTTCACTAATATTTTGGACTAACTAAAGTCCCTGACGAATATGTCTACCACACGCAGCGAGTAGGATCATAAAATGTACGAAAATACAGGCAGAAGCTTCAACTTAGTAGCCACACATGGCTTTTGGAGTCCTGAGAATTTCCGGATAGAAGGTGTTGTAAATATCTGCCATTCTCTGGTTAAACATCACTGTTCGTGAGCACAAGCTTTTACGACTGCGTCAGGAATATATGCAATGTATTTCTACCTCGCACCATTATTACAACGGTAGCCTAAATGTTTTTTAGAACACAAATAACTATCTGGACAAAAATAAACACTAAAGCAGTACATGGGAATAAGTTGCATGTGTACTCACAAGTCGTCGGCTATTCTGTATATAGCCTATGATCGATAGCATGTCTATTGTGTGGTCTGGTTCATAGTCTAAACGTATTATGGACTATTCATATTCCTTAGCTTTTGGGGAACAGATAATGCTGTAAATAATTTAATCATCCACATTTTTGCTTCTGTGCTCCAGACACAGACCTTGTCTCGTCACCACCACGCACCAAAACGGAAGGAAAAGACAGTTCTCCTGTTGAGAGTCGCACGGCCGGTCCGGCGCGCCTCATATTAAAGCGGTCTGAACCAGGCTAAATGTGGGAAGCGTGTGTAATCATGTTACTGTCCCCCAATGGCCTAGATACATTTAATTGGATGTACGTCGGGCTGTTAAACGTGGTTCTATGAGCTGCGAAGAGTTTCAAGCACAACAAGAAAGCCCTTATTTTTACTGAGGTCTCAGTGAATACACCTAGCTTGAAAGCATTTGCACTGGGAACCAGTAGGTTACAAGATCAGATGATATAAACGCGCTAAAAGGGCTCTCCAGAGTCTATTTGTGGACTATAGGAGCACAAAGGTTGACAAACCATTATAGGCCGTTGATTAGTCCTCTCATCACAAAGATATACATTCAAGTTAAAGGAACTCCAGTGTTTGGCCATTTAAATAGCTTTGTATTATTTTGTGGACAATAATTTGGTGTGTTTTACAATAGTTTTTTACAGTAATGATCAATGAAATATTGTCATCAATTCTGTGAAAGTGTCAAATTATTTCACACATATTGTCAATTTATTTGATGGTTATCTTCATCCATATTTCTCCAGTGATGTGTTGAAGTAGAAACAAACGTCTGCTCCTCTGAGGAATGTATTATCATAGGCTATGGTAAATATTATTGACTGGTCAAATCCTTTTTATTGCATGGCGGCAAAGTGTAGTGGGCATCCTAAAAACAAAACCAGCTAGTGTTTGGACTGCTTATGAACATTAATAAAAATGCACACAAAAAAGAATCAATAATTGCAGGCCTGAATAACTTCACTTTTTTAAACAGTTATTGAACCTCCCTCTATTATGTTGCACCTACATAAAAAAACAACTTTCCTTACCACAATTTGTTTTGCATATGAGTCTGGATTTTGTCGGCTGTTAAATGTTTTTTTTTTTTAAATTTTAATTAGAATGTTTTTTAAAGTCAATCCTTTTCAGAAGTTCTAAATACATAAATCACACTAAAATACATATTTTGACTTTTTTTTGTAGGGTATATTATCAACTACAAGTATGCTTTCATTGCGAAAAGAAGAATATCTTATTACATAAATCGTAAAGATAAATATATTGCACAGGTGCGTCACAGTTCACCAAATAACCGTGTCTATATGAAGTTACATTTAAGTGTGAAATGGCATACATTAGAGCAAAACAAAAGTAAATAGGTTCATTTCTGCAGGTCTAATCTATACTAAAACAATCCAAATGTAACTATTTCATGTAGCCAATGTAGCCTGCTTACCCAAATTCAGTTATTGCTATAATTCTATTTTACGTAGCCCTACTACTTTATTTTGTTTATTTGCTGTGATATTTGTTACTATTGTTTCAAACGATGAGTTAGCAAAGCATACCCCTGTTATTGTGTGTGTCAATAAATATGGATTCCTACCTAATTGCTGTGTGGGTTTCCCTGTCTGCGTTTTTTAGTTCACCTTTGAAGTCGGGGCGGCAGGTAGCCTAGTTGTTAGAGCGTTGGGCCAGTAACTGAAAGGTTGCTAGATCGAATCCCCGAGCTGACCCTGAACAAGGCAGATAACCCTCTGTACTGCGGTGGGCCGTCGTTGTAAATAAGAATTTGTTCTTAACTGACTTGCGTAGTTAAATAAAGCTAAAAAAAAAGTCAACACGTCATTTCCCATGCAGTGACATATTAGATACAATGGCAAAGATACAACGTTTCAAAAGGTCTTAATGTTGCGGTACAATTAGGCATGACAAATGATTGAAATGAACGAGGCCGCGGCTGTGTCGATCAGTGAGCCTAGCAGGTCTATACACCCTCATCCAAGTCCCGCTTTATTCTAGGAAACAACTGACGTTGTACACTGAGCACTGAAAAACGCACATGCATTACTCGATATAAGCTTGAAGGACTAATGTGCATGCATATTAAAGAGGCCTAGCTGGTAAAATGTAGCCTATTACTAAAATTAGGATTATTTCGTAAAGTAGGTCTACACAGGATTTTCACTAAAGTAGAGTAGTGTTCTATTTCAATACCACAACGTTTCAAATAGAAGTCTGTATTTACTAGTCAGAAATCAATCAGAGTCAATTTTCCCGTTGCACAGCTATTAGTCTTACAGCGCAGTTCAAAGTAAGCAAATTATCCATGGTGTTCAATGCATTTTACCAATGGCAAGTTAAACAAAATACAAAGGAAACTAGTGAGACGTTTGTTTTTGTTGTGCTCCCAGTCGGAGACAATTCACCGATTTTTATTGCACCCAGTCAGTCAGTGTGTTGGTCAGTCAGCCAGTCAGTCAGCCAGTCAGTCAGTCAGTCAGCCAGTCAGCCAGTCAGTCAGTCAGTCAGTCAGTCAGTCAGTTAGTCAGTCAGTGTGTTGGTCAGTCAGTCAGCCAGTCAGTCAGTCAGTGTGTTGGTCAGTCAGCCAGTCAGTCAGTCAGTGTGTCGGTCAGTCAGTCAGTCAGTCAGTCAGTCAGTCAGTCAGTCAGTCAGTCAGTCAGTCAGCCAGTCAGTCAGTCAGTCAGTCAGTCAGTCAGTCAGTCAGTGTGTTGGTACACCAGGGATCCATATAAGGTACTAACTTGACCTTCAGTTTGTGCTCTGTTCCCGCCCACACGTATCAGTTAAAGGAGTGGTGGTGAGGAGAACCTATAGAAAACACTCCTCACAACCTTGGACAGGCCCGGAAATAGATTGTCACGCAGGCGTAATGTTAAACAAATAGGAAATATAAGCTGAGGAGCTTTGGAAGATCAAAATCCAGTTTTGATTGAACAGGGTAACCCTTGGAAAAACCATGATACTTATCATGCTACAGAAGCTGACAAAAATAATCCGCTAACAAATTCAGAAATTAACTGCAAATACACAGTTCACGTTTAGTTCGGTTTGTCTGGACTAAAGGATTTAGATAAGAATTAAAGGTATCCAATAAATGCTTGTAAAAACGAATGGGGGGGACTCTGGTACAAAGGTCCTCCTCTAAATTGTTATTTCGTTACAAGTATTTATATTAATGCCACTATTGTTATTATATAATTATTATTGGTATTATTAGGCCATAATTATTATTATGACATTATTATTAGGCTAATTATAAAGATAATGCTGGACGATGCTGTCTGATTTTCTTCAACACACACACACACACACACACTCACTCTCTCACACACACACACACACACACACACACACACACACACACACACACACACACACACACACACACACACACACACACACACACACACACACACACACACACACACAGAGAGAGAGAAGACAGGCTATTTGCACACTGCCCACAAAATGAGGTGGAAACTGAGCTGCACTTCCTAAACTCCTGCCCAATGACCAGACACATATTTCCCCCAGATTACACAGAGCCACAAATAATTCGAAAACAAATACAATTTTGATAAACTCCCATATCTATTGGGTGAAACACCAATCACAACAGCAATATTTGTATATATGCACATAATATGACATTTGAAATGTCTTTATTATTTTCGAACTTTTGTAAGAGTAGTGTTTACAGTAAATGTTTTATTGTTTATTATCTATTTCTCTTGTTTTGGCAATGTGAACATATGTTTCCCATGCCAATAAAGCCCTTAAATTGAATGAATTGAATTGAGAGAGAGCGAGAGAGAGAGAGAGAGAGAGAGAGAGCGAGAGAGAGAAAGAGAGATAGTGGCCGTGCTGGGGCGCCTGCTAGGCCACGTGGCTATCTGTGAAGTTCTCTGTGAAGGGCATGCACGTACCGCTTACTGACCTCTGTGACCGGGCGCGAAGGGAGACAAGCCACCATAAACAGATTTAGCCAGTCTCAAAGTCAAAAGTGCGATCGGTGTGCATGCAGACCACATATAACCTCGTATCTGCATTCTACGGAAGAACGAAGAACATCGTCTCAGAGATTGGTTCTTCAATGACATTACCATCATATTTTGTAGGCTAAATTTGAGTCAAGTGTGCCTCTTTTTCATTGCTGGATACAATGGCCGATGCGTAAAAGCACGTTTAACACTAGAAGTAGCATTACGCAATTTACTGGGCCTATAACCTGTTCCAAGTCGAATATGTGTTTTCGAAGTGGGAAAAAAACACGGGGAGAAAATGAAAACCTGATGTGATTGATTGCTTATATGAACTCATTTTCTAAGATGCAAATACTTTTTGAAATATAGCCCATATCCAGACAATATGTAGGCTATATATTGCATAACATACAAAATACTTGTATTATTATGATTAAAAAAAAATAGTATGAGGTACTAGGCTAATATTCGTAGTACAATATACTCTTTAATTTAACACATCAAAGGCGTTCGACATTGAAACCGCGAGAATATTCTCTGTGTAAAACCACACTGCAAACCGAATATTTTCATCGTCTAATACCAGGTTTCAGAGTTTAAATTTGCATGCATTCACTTCTATTAAGTACGGTATAATCTAACATGTTAGACTATTATAGACTATTATGTGCAACCTAAAATCAGGACCACAATATTGTTTTGCCTTGTGCGTAAAATTCACACATTTTCCACCATGCCTTCTCCCTAATGTCTCAGGTAGAATACAGCTGAACTTCAATTTTTCTCGATTAAATATTATTAAACGGATGCATCACTAAATACTTATTATTCAGATGATTGCTAGTTGTGTATAGTAGGCTAGTACCCAAAACACGTTCTCTCTCTTTTCTCATTTGTTGACTTTATCTATAAGCAAATCCATAGGCTGCTGCTAGAAACTAACGTATGGTAAAAGCATTAGGGTGCAATGCATCTCTCCGTTGATGACTCAATGCACCTCTCAATATCCTGACTGTAGAAACTGTGAACACAGGTTAGTTAAAATGGCAAAATCACAGTAAGAATATTGCAGAAGAAATAAAGGAAGCTGAAAGGACGGACTTGTAACTGTGGCAACGTATCACCTCAATGTTCGCAATGTGATGATGGATCAACATTTGCAGCCTTCTAAATTCTCAATAAACTCATGTCTATTTTGAAGATATTGGTGAGATATACTAAGTTCAACACAGTATAGTCAGCCAGTTTATAGTAGGATAGAAAGATATAGTTCAACACTGTATAGTAGGATAGGAAGATATAGTTCAACACTGTATAGTAGGATAGGAAGATATAGTTCAACACTGTATAGTAGGATAGGAAGATATAGTTCAACACTGTATAGTAGGATAGGAAGATATAGCTCAACACTGTATAGTAGGATAGGAAGATATAGTTCAACACTGTATAGTAGGATAGGAAGATATAGTTCAACACTGTATAGTAGGATAGGAAGATATAGTTCAACACTGTATAGTAGGATAGGAAGATATAGCTCAACACTGTATAGTAGGATAGGAAGATATAGTTCAACACTGTATAGTAGGATAGGAAGATATAGTTCAACACTGTATAGTAGGATAGGAAGATATAGTTCAACACTGTATAGTAGGATAGGAAGATATAGTTCAACACTGTATAGTAGGATAGGAAGATATAGTTCAACACTGTATAGTAGGCTAGTGAGTATATAGTTCAATACACACTCTTAGAAAAAAAGTTTCTGGATAGACCAAAAAGTGTTTTGTGTTTTCTTCATAGATGTCACCCCTTAAGTTTATATTTAGAACCGAAAGTGGTCAATATAGAACCCCTTAGTGGTGCCATATATGAAGCAACCAATCGAACGTTTGTTGGTTCTTTCCAGAGCCTTTTTTTCGTAGAGTGCAGTATAGAAGGCTAGTAAGCTATATTCAACACGGTATGGTAGGCTAGTAAGCTATATTCAACACGGTATGGTAGGCTAGTAAGCTATATTCAACACGGTATGGTAGGCTAGTAAGCTATATTCAACACGGTATGGTAGGCTAGTAAGCTATATTCAACACGGTATGGTAGGCTAGTAAACTATATTCAACACAGTATGGTAGGCTAGTAAGCTATATTCAACACGGTATGGTAGGCTAGTAAGCTATATTCAACACGGTATGGTAGGCTAGTAAGCTATATTCAACACAGTATGGTAGGCTAGTAAGCTATATTCAACACGGTATGGTAGGCTAGTAAGCTATATTCAACACGGTATGGTAGGCTAGTAAGCTATATTCAACACGGTATGGTAGGCTAGTAAGCTATATTCAACACGGTATGGTAGGCTAGTAAGCTATATTCAACACGGTATGGTAGGCTAGTAAGCTATATTCAACACGGTATGGTAGGCTAGTAAGCTATATTCAACACGGTATGGTAGGCTAGTAAGCTATATTCAACACGGTATGGTAGGCTAGTAAGCTATATTCAACACGGTATGGTAGGCTAGTAAGCTATATTCAACACGTATGGTAGGCTAGTAAGCTATATTCAACACAGTATGGTAGGCTAGTAAGCTATATTCAACACAGTATGGTAGGCTAGTAAGCTATATTCAACACGGTATGGTAGGCTAGTAAGCTATATTCAACACGGTATGGTAGGCTAGTAAGCTATATTCAACACGGTATGGTAGGCTAGTAAGCTATATTCAACACGGTATGGTAGGCTAGTAAGCTATATTCAACACGGTATGGTAGGCTAGTAAGCTATATTCAACACGGTATGGTAGGCTAGTAAGCTATATTCAACACGGTATGGTAGGCTAGTAAGCTATATTCAACACGGTATGGTAGGCTAGTAAGCTATATTCAACACGGTATGGTAGGCTAGTAAGCTATATTCAACACGGTATGGTAGGCTAGTAAGCTATATTCAACACGGTATGGTAGGCTAGTAAGCTATATTCAACACGGTATGGTAGGCTAGTAAGCTATATTCAACACGGTATGGTAGGCTAGTAAGCTATATTCAACACGGTATGGTAGGCTAGTAAGCTATATTCAACACGGTATGGTAGGCTAGTAAGCTATATTCAACACGGTATGGTAGGCTAGTAAGCTATATTCAACACGGTATGGTAGGCTAGTAAGCTATATTCAACACGGTATGGTAGGCTAGTAAGCTATAGGCAAAACGCACAAGTGGCAGCAGTGTATGATGTATACGTAAGTATTTTTTGATATACAGGGACTAATTCAGACCACTTGACTGGTGCCTGGAGTCGGTCGCCGGATCCGGCCATCCACAGTTCACTGAAATGCCAATAACTGATCTCAATTCAGAATGAAACACAAGCCGCCACTTTATTGTGACAAGCCCTTAATACCCAATACACTTTTTATTTCCAATGATAATTATGTTTGAGAGTTATTTGGCTGATATGTGTAACGCAAACTCCATATTTTCTGTTTACCTGTCATTACCACATAACAAGTGCATCCTATTGTTTTACCATTCCAAATGAGAGCGCTAGGGTTCTTGTACACATCAATACAACTGCGGACCATAGTAAAAGTTCATTGAAACAGCATGTAGGTTAAATATAATCAGAATATCCAGCCAACTATGAGGTTCAGGATATTATAACTGGAATGTAGTCCTATTACTGCTATTGTCTGTTCAAGTCACTGTTTTATTGCATTCCAGCGACATTGACTACCTGACCTTTGAACTGTAAGGCGTGTTTATAATATTTAGATGAGGAAGCTACTCAACTTACAGTTTATATGTTGCCACACTCCGAGTAGAATTTATTACAGATCTTCAAAATGTTTGTTTTATAAGAAAAACGGAAACAAAATAAAGCTATAGCTTATCTTAGATATATGTCGTGTATATCCAAACAAGAATCCAACGCAATAACCGTGTGTAATGCTAGAATTGGACTCATTTGTTGTACCATTATCACATAATAAAGTACTTGAAACCACAGTAAAATGATAGTGGTATAACCTTTTTTATTTTTGAAAGATTCTGTTTATTAGAAACCTTATTCATACATAGATACATTCATGTCATTTTTACTTTTGTACAATACAACGTTTTAAGCAACCCTCACAAGAGCAAATAAGGGAACGCAATATATATAAAAAAATAAGGAACAATAACATAACACTATCACACTGAGAAAGGGTATCCGGAAATATCCTATCATATCATTTTTTATAACCATGTCATAATGGCTGTATGAAATCTTCATTTCATATAACCATTTACAACCGCAAATAATGGAAATGCGAGATTGTATATTGGAACATTAACATAAAACACTATTACATTGAGATAGGATATCCCCAAATATCATATTATTTCCATACTTTTACAATTTGCTACACGTTATAAGGTAAAAAGAGACACCATATAGTACATAACGAATACCAAATACAGTAGCCTACAAACGATAGTCAGCATCTCCGACCAATGCATTATAATCATTCTAATTATAATATGCATACATCGTAAAGGTTTTTAAAATGCGACGATATGTCTTTCAATCTTTCAGTTGTTTCTAGTTTAAAAGTCATAAGGTACCGAGCAATCATTATCTATCATCCATTAGTTTATTTTTCACATAATCACTAACATGCTTCACTGCTTCACTGCTGGGTTTTAATCCATATACATTCAACACTATAATACATTGTGCTGCCCAGATGTTAAAAGTTCACACAGCAGCGGTTAGATTTTTTTGTATGTCATATATGTTTATAATACGATATTTCTTTCCACTGAGCCTATTTTTCAGTCAAGTTCTACTTTCAATTATGCCCATTTCAAATGTGCACTTTTCCAGCGGTAACCGTTATTCGTGGGCCTATATCAGGTAGAAAAAGCTTATTGAGAGTCTATCTATGGGATGTGCATTTACGAAGAAGACATCTATCTCCGCTTGTTATTGCAATACGGATCTCCAACAACTCTATTGTGGAAGAACAACTGAAGAATAATTGTCAGCACAACTACGAGAACTATGATCTTCGATAGCAGCCAGCACGGACCCTTGTTTAAACAGCAACCTGGTCTGTTCTGATCTAAACCCCCAAAGTTATTCAGAGGCTGTTTGATGGTAATATCAAATATCTTGAGAAAGTTGTCAGCACATGAACGAATTCATGGCAAATAATATTTCAAAGCGCTGCAGCAATAGAGAGGTTGGCATGGAGGTTTAAGATCCTCTGATTTGCGGCTTGGCGTCTGACTCCTTGCTCGTGACCGTGAACGTGCCAAAACACATGGCAGGGAACTAGAGAAAGCAGATAAGGGCATTAGGTTCGTCTTAACCAATGTCGTTCGTCTTAACCAATCTACATTGCCAGTGACAATGAATGCACGTAAATGGGATTCAGGTACATTGGTGAAGAATTGGCCTGATAGGTTTATCGCTAACTCTGGCCTCGTGTTTATTATATTGCTTTTAATTTAGTTAATTTAGTTTTCAAGTCATTTATCAAAATAAATGATTCATTTTCTAGGGCTTAGGAAATGACATCAGTCATGGACATCATGCACTAATTCCGTCCTTTAGGCCTATCCGGGACGCAAGAATATCATCTTACAGTTGATTAACGTCTGTAGGCTATAGGTGTTTTACCACAACACTATGCTAGTACTATCCTGCATAACTCTGCAGATATTCTAAGTTACCGCAGCAGTATCACTTGGTCGTTTTCCTTAGGGCCTACACCAAAAATATTTTCCTGAACATTTTGCACCTTCTGATGGAGATGGAGCGAGAGTAGACTAGGTGGGTGCATGCATGCATTTATAGCAATTGCAGACAGGAGAAACACTGCCTGTCAATCGATTATCCTTATGGTGCCACGTCTCTACTAAATCTAAAAGAAGGCCATAGCTTGCTCCCTCATCATCAGTCTCTTCTTCTTCATACGCCGGTTCTGGAACCAGATTTTAACCTGTTGATCGCTGAGGTTGAGGCGGTTAGACAGCTCCCTCCGCCGCTGTCTGGTGATGAACTCATTCAGCATGAACTCGCCCTCCAGTTCGGACAGTTGGAGCTTGGAGTAGGGCTTGCGTTTCTTTCGGGTCCGGGTATGCATCGGGTACCACGGGGCACCTGGAGGGGCCATACAAGATATGGATAAGTCACACCAGTTAGGACTACAAATGAAGCTCACAGTCACCTCCAAGACTATTCTCCTTTCAATGTGACATCCTGTGCTGCGCACATAAACATGTGTTGTGTTACACTTGACTTGTTTTGGTCTAGTCTATCTAGACCTTTCTAAGTCTGAATCTTATTCGATGACATGGAGAATGTTTTTTCAGAAGCTGCAGCTGAAATTCTGTTTCCTTCTTCGGAGTTGATACGTAAAGGCAAAGGAACCACTAATTTACAGTAGTTTGTGTCACATGAAGTTTTACTGATGCAGTTAAAGCTACATTAACGCGATAATTAAGTCTTTCCTTGCAAAAACCCCAACATTTCCCCCCCTTTAAAGTACACAACGACAGATATTAATTATGTTAACGAGTCATTAAAACGAAACCCCTTTCTATTTGATGCAGTCATCCACAGCGCCCCACCTCTTCAAATCACTGCACTCATTTGTTCTGCCTAATATTTGCGTAATATACATGTTATAACAAGCTAAATGATACAGATAAACCAAACTGATACATTCACATCGATAAGCGTATTCATAATGATTTGTCTCTGACTCTGAGACGCATGCAGTGGCAGTAAGACCTAAGACTGTGGACATAATGATCTGCAGCCTAAAGTCTCCTGGTTGTACACAAACGCTTGAAGCATGATGGAACATTTTAGGGAAACCCCTAGCGGCGTCGGTCTGCCACGCAAGTGAAGTCGCCTACAGGCAAAAAAACAAAACATGAGCATCATGATAACAAATCGCTAGAGCCAACAACAAACCTCTGTCTATGCTGAACTACACAATTCCTTTGATAATAAACGAGCATTTTGGGGGTTTATAATATCATGTAACAGTGTTTGGATGAATGCTGATGGGACCCACCTCCGCATGCAGCTATGTTGCCCGAGTGGGCGGTGTGGTTTCCTGGTGACAGAAGGGTCTGAGGGTCGCTGGAGGAAGTTTTGCTGCCCTCGTTGAGAAGCGAGGAGCTGGAATCGGATTCCAGAGATTGGCAGGACGGCGGGTCTTGAATGAGTTGCTCGGTCCCATAATTATACTTAGAAAATGCACCAATGTTATTGCTGCCCCTGCCAGAGTGCATCCCGTGATCAGATGTTATGAATGATGATGTGTCCCTCGCTTTATCCTCTCGCTTTAGGCTGCTCCCGCCACCACCTGAACAGCTCTCTCTGCTGCTCACGCTGTCGTTGCTATAATAACATTTACTCTCCTCCGGCCGAGTAATTTCACACGACCGGTTGAAAGAAGGGTTAATAGGCACGGGGCTGCTAAAATAGGATTGAGAGTATCCATTGCAGGACTCGGATGGGTTCCACGGGAGGGAGCAAACATTGTCCCTTCTCGGGTAGGGGAGAGATGGTAGCCCCGCCAGTTGTCCCCCCGAGGCTCGGAAATTCGGAAAGTAAAAAGTGTCTCCAGTGTGGATGTTTACCAAAGGTCCCACAAACCCGGGATTAAGAAGATTATGCTCGCCCATTTCCGCGGGCCCGACCAACAGCTTCTAGTTTATTGCAATCTGACATTTAACGTAGTTAAACCTGGGGGTCCACCTGATTGGTCAACCTCAAGTCATGTGATCTAAGGACTAAATTATGCTACACAAGGGTACCACCCACTTGGTCCACTCAGACAAAACAAAACATTCCCTTCTGTATTACGGAGTTTATGTGCTTTAAAAAAAATACTATAAATGTTTTATTAAATATGTATAATCTTGTTTTTATTCTCTGGAACCCAGTCGATTCCAAACCTACTTCTCATTTTTTCTCCTCTACTGTACAAATATATGTAACAGTCCCTAGTCTCGTTTAATGTCTTTATTAGCTGGCAAAGGTTTTAAAATACTATTTCTTATGAAAACTATTTATTTTCCTAGAAGGAGAAGGTGCATCGTTTTTTTCGAGCAAATTATGTTTGAATTAAATGTCATATAAAGCTGTGATGTCCGTCTTTTACAAGCTTGTTTTAAGAAAAGACTGTTGCTCATTGCTGCTCTCTACTCTAGCGGCTCTGTTAAAGTCAGACGATATTCTGTAAGGTTACTTTAAGAGTGTATATCTCACATAATATTCTCTCATACACCCATGAACAACTTTAACAGATACCCCTTATAAACGTTAGCAGCCAAACTCTATGGGAACGGTGATAGGCCTGTACCTCTCACAATTATTTTATATAAACTTTACAAGTTAGCAGAGGGAACATAATTGATTCAATCGGCGGAGACGAACTGAACCATATTCCATTAATTAGTTGATTTGTGATATTATCATTCTGAAGATAGGAATCGCTATTACGCATCACAGCGTAGCTGTTATAATAGTAAAGCACCGCTAGAGAACAATTTTAGAGGAAAAATATTTTCTTATAGGCTATAGTACAACAGCAAAAATGAATGCTTAGTCTCAGCAAAAAAATGACATCGCTTTACTATATATATTTTTAAATACGACTCCTATGCATATCATTCAGGCACGTAGCCAACAGTTAGCGAATACATTCCAATGTGGTCTAAGCCTGTCAAATTGTTCAACATAAACAGCCTTATAATATGCCAGTGGATGGTATGGTACCATATTCTTTCTCTTTCTTCTCCTCCCATCTGGTCAACAGATCCTCTCATCAGTTGCATTGAAGGTATCTGGAAATGCTTAGACTCAGAGTGCATTCTTAGATATAAATCCTTCTAATATATAGCTTAGTACTGACACATATTAATTCTTCTGAAGTTACGTAATGTTTAGCCACCGGGCAAGACCGACAAAAAACAAATGTATAGATCTACACCTACATTACACGTAATTTAGCAGACGCTCTTATCTAGAGCGATTTACAGGAGCAATTAGGCTTAAGTGCATTGCTCAAGGGCACATCGATAGATTTTTCACCCAGTCTACTCTGGAATTGGAACCAGCAAATTGTTGATTGCTGTGCCAACACTCTCAACCGCTAGGCTAACTGCCGCCTCAGATCTGCACATTTGTAATCAAAAATGCATACCCCTTTTAAATGTAATTATGTAACGTCTCTTATGCGCACGTGTGTATACTTATAGGTTAAGGCTCATTGCCTAGGTTCCCAGATGTCTGTAGAACTGGTGACGATTACGGCTGACTTCTTATAGGCATAAATAAGGCCTACTAAATAAAGACTTACATGTATTAATGAATGTATATTGCTCTGAATATGTCAGTGCTACTCAAGTGCATGCACAAAATTGCGCTTTATTGATCTTAAAACATGTTAACCATTCACATTATTTTCATGAAGCATGCGTTACCATAATATCAATGAAATATCACGCGCGGTTTTACGTCATAAGGATATTACAACATATATAACTGTGTGTTGAGGGTATGGTAAAGGAATATAACTCCTTACCATACTATTTGATGTATAGTAATACTGATGGTCTGCTATAACGTGGATTTATAACTCTTTGTCCAAATGTTTATATTATTCGTCATAACAGCATAACTATGTAAAATATAAAATATCTGTAAATAAAATAACTTAGACCTATTGACAACGTAATTGTAGTAGTTATATAACATTTTAGATGTAAATGTTAAGTATGTGGCATTTTATACTTGCAATTTGAATATTCCTGCATAGACAAGAATTGCAAAGCCTTACCCGAGAATACTAGCCTAATTAGTTTTACATAGGCTACATTGGTTGCTGCACAATTTTCAACTCAGACATGATTTGATGCAAGCCACACGTTCTTTGATCCACCGACAGCAGTGACAGATATCACAGAGAACCAGCGTGCCTCAGCCTCGAAATAGAACGAAACATATACATCTGAAATTGGAGACGCTGCTTTGAATTCTTTGAGTTTTAATTTGGCCTCGTGCACTTTCAGAATTTCTTCTCCAATCATTGCAGACCCTTAGTAAGTATTGCAATGCAGTACAACAACATAAATGTTATTATATGTTATGAGCCTAGCTACAGCCGTCTGAGCACTATGGGAGATTACTTGGTGTCGGTTTAGTTCACAACCTCTCATGTTCTTAATTACGACATAGTATTCCATTCTAGGAAAAGTTGCCAATGCAAAAACCTTAATTACAAGACGAGAAAATGTCTGTAACCATGTAACGATAAGTCCATGACCATTTTCAAAGTAGAGCTTTAATTATCGCTATATATATTACAAGTGAATCTGCATGATATATAATGGTTCCACTTTACCTCAAAGAGAATAGAGGCAACAGCGTCGTTGTGCTGCAGCAGACCAGACCCCCCCAATGCCACCACGCCTTCGATCCAGACCAGCTCTCCAACAAGCCCACTTCACATTCACACTCAACGATTTCTGGATTCACATTTGATACAGACGATACCATTAGAAGCGTAGGGGAATTGAGCAACACTCAACTGATATTCTGAGATATTCTGAGAAAATAAGTATTTTTATAGGTCTATATTCTTTTACAAAACGACAGTTGGGAAATACTGGTTGTCAGTTCAAGGTCACTGTCTCGTGCGCTGTCTGGAGGCTCGGGATTGGAATTTCTGTCTTGGAATCTCTCGGCCTGTCCAGACAGGGAAATAGCGTAAACAAAGGACTTTTTTACTCCACTTTGATTTTGTGCAGACAGGTTGCCACGGTTATGGCCATGGATCTTTTTAAAGTTCCCCTCAAGGATAAGACCTCCCTGATTGTGAACAACGCGGGGAGAACTGCAAGATTTTAAGCCTATTTAATTCTGTCTATTTTAATATAGGAAGAAGTTTCCATTTAGAAAAAAGGATAGTGAACTAGATCATAACCATTAACTTAAAATGCTGAAGGTAAACTGTTAAAATAGGCTTCTGTTATAAAATATACTTATATTAAACGTTAAATTATTAATAATTATGATTTAATATCATACCTATAACGAAGTTGCTCGTGTTACAATATTCGATATTTTAACAGCAGTCTATGGGTGCACACCCTTTGAACTTGACCGTCAAAAAACATTTGTTCAAAACATTTGTTTTTGGAAGATCATTGCGAAATATCATATAATTGCCTGTGAATTAAAATGTTATAAATTATAAAGTTATGTGTGTGTGTGTGTGTGTGTGTGTGTGTGTGTGTGTGTGTGTGTGTGTGTGTGTGTGTGTGTGTGTGTGTGTGTGTGTGTGTGTGTGCGTGCGTGCGTGCGTGTGTGGTTCTGCCAAGTAATTATCCAATTCTTTCAGAACAGCTGAGGGAATTGATTAATATATTTAGTGGTTACAAATCAATCACAATCTCTCTATTTTCAATCAATTGACATATACTCAGGCATTTTACGCATAGCCCTATTATGCATAACATTATTATTCCTAATCCGTTAGAACAGATAATCAGTAGGCCTAAATAAATACCTACAAACGAATCTTATATCTACATAATTTGGCGTTGGAAGAGCCTGTAGCTATAGCTAAAAAATGATGCAAATAGCATTACCAACACAACATAAACCATTCATATGAATCATCTTGAAAATATTCCTCACGTGTCTAAGAGGGAAGAGTCGCTAAAACTCAAAATCGCTATGGGACGTCGTTATGTTGGGATATAAGAAATGTATAAACGCTATGAAGCAGAATCGTTGTGTTGGGATTTAAGAAATGGATAACATCACCACAACAAAACAACAATATGCATAATGAATATAGCGTACTGTATAATGATAACAACAACAAAACTAAAACTTCACTAACAACAATAATAAGATCAACAAATTCAGTCAGTCACATAGAGTTGGTTGTTTAGGCTTGGCTTAGATTGTTGACAACATATAAACTATATTTCGTCTCCAATGTTTATTGAAAACTTAAATACATTTGCACAATGAGCACTTGTTGTCTCTCAAATACATCGTTATAGTTGTTGGTTATTAAGCTAGCGAATTCTAGCCTTATTAGTATAGACATTAGTCAAAACACCTCAAAACAAGTCATGGTATAAATATAACAGCAACAATAATAACAATACTATGTTAAAATATGAATATGGATTTAGTGTTAGGCTCCTATATAGGCCTATTGATGTTAAAAAGTAATAGCCTAATAGTAATAATGATAATTACAAGATGCAGCATCGTTCGTTGTATAGATGGGTTAGACGACAATGTCACGAAAACAATGCGTGCGCTTCAACAGGGCAGAAATGTGTTGTTGTGATTCTGGATAGCCATATAGCTAGCAACAATTCCAATAACTACCATGTGGGGAATCGGAGTTGACTCGTTTCAGCTGGTTTTATATTGTTCTTGATACCATGACTTGTTTTGAGGTGTTTTGACTAATGTCTATACTAATAAGGCTAGAATTCGCTAGCTTAATAACCAACAACTATAACGATGTTTTTGAGAGACAACAAGTGCTCATTGTGCAAATGTATTTAAGTTTTCAATAAACATTGGAGACGAAATATAGTTTATATGTTGTCAACAATCTAAGCCAAGCCTAAACAACCAACCCGTCCATGTGACTGATTGAATGAATGCAAAAATCAATTCTAGTTTTATTTCTACACCCTGGTATTTCACCTTGCCACCACCAGAGGTTATCAGCCCCCTTCTCAACTCAGCTTTTGCCCTCTAGAACCCTGCTCAGCAACATGCTGGCTGGGACCAGCGCCATCTATTTGGTTGGACCGGGGCCTGGCAGCAACCACAAGCTATTCGCTCTATAGCCTTATTTCATCATTTAACCAGGCTAGGCCTACACATTAGCCAAAGCTTTCATTTACATTTTGAAACTTGTATCAAATAAGTACTTTTTGGTTACTTGTTATAATCTAAAGGAAGTAAGTGTACGACTACATGCCATTTTCACTGGACAAATTATTCCATTCCATTTGGAGTGAAGTTGTCTTGTGTTTTTGATTGGACAAAACACTCTTTGCTGAAATTATCAGTTTGAATGCCGAAAATGATTGACAATATTGAGTGAATAAACATTTAAATCGAAAGATTTAAGCCTTTGCGTGAATGATTCAAGAATTTCGACACCCTCAGTGCCTGATTTAATTAGCAATTGTTTCACTAAATTGTCTAACTCAACACGCAATATCTAAGTTTGTCACATCATAGATATGAGCCAATTTTCATAATTCTCAACGTAAAACGTTCTCAGATATTGTAGATTGAGCGTGATGTATGACAATGAACTAGGCCAATATGAAATCCTGGATTATATAAAGTAAACGTCTGAATAATTGTTCTGGATTTGTCATGATTCAAATTGTCCATTCACTTTCAGTGTATTTAGTGGAAATACAAGATTTGTAGAAGTATGAAGTAAGTTTACAACAAATAGTTCGTGTGTTGGGTGATGTGGGCAGGTTGATATTTGTCATTTGGTTTGCCTTCATTGCAAAATACTGTTTTAAATAAAATCGTGTTTTTAATACTTGAATAGAAAGGCGGCATATTGACATCCTTAAATAAAACACTGTGATTTACTTGTCCGTACATGACGATATCTCACGTATTCAAAGAATGGATGCAGAGTAAAAAACATAGGTCTACATGAGGTTCTAACTATATCTTTTTGGAATTTGAGATGAACAATTGCAAACTGATACCACAATCACATCTTATTTATTTTCATCATTTATCTTACCCAAAACATTATAGAACATACCCCAAACATTTCCCAGAGAGAACAAATTCATTCTTCATGTCTAAAACCCCTCTTGTCAAATACAACTACATTTCCTAACACAACAATGCAAACCGGTCGGTCTATTTTGACATACTAAGAGTTACATTTCCAAAGTTGTTCAAAGATTGCATTGTTATTGCACATGAATAACAATGCCTATAGCAGCTAAACCAAGCAAAGTTTTACTTTCTAGCACAAAAAGGAATATCAGTTGTCTAAAATGTGCTGTCATTTGACCAAATATGCATAAATAAAATAAGAAAAATGGCCATTACCTTAAATCGGTATATCATGAGCGACGTCCCACTTCGGTATATTTCATTTATTCTCAGACAGAAGCTGAGCGTGAGGTGAGCGGTGTCTCGAGCCGTCATGGCTGCTCGCTGCAGTCAGATAGGCGTCGGCGTTGGGAAACGTCAAAGTTCTACCTGTCCTTTGTGGTCAATAACACACACGCACACTTCATGATGAGAGAATGAAACCATTGGTTGGTTTTGAGTAGCACGGGGAAGAGAGAGAGAGAGGAGAGAAGAGAATAACCCACTTTGGGAGTAAGGTATGCTCTGTTTAACACAAACGATGACACAGAAACCCAAATGTTAACGATAAGGCTCACTCAGAGTTGGTCACCAGTCAGAGATGGTCAGGTCAGTAGGATATCGGTGCATTTCCCCTTTTTATGTATTTATGGCATGTTATTAAGTCTAGCTGTCTAGACAGGGACAAAACACCTTATTTGCCTGTAAACAAACCGTGGGCCTTCCCTGCTACGCTCGCCCAGCCCCCTGTTTAGTATTCACGCGCTGCTCTGATGTCAAGGTCAAAGTGACTGGCTGCATAGTCACGGTCAAGGGTAAAGAGGTGCCCCTGACGTCAAACACCGCTTTTTATACGCTTTTCATTTGCTTACTACAGTTTCAAATAAGCATTATCAGGTTGACCAATGAAGCATATGGCCACAAGTAGTCCCGTGGGTAATGGTGCGAAAGGTTTCAAGAAACGGAGAAAAAGGCATAGTGTTATTTGCTTGATGTTTGGTGAGTGGTCCCATCTCTCTCTGTGTGTGTGGTGTGTCCTTTAATACCAGAAATAAGAATGGTAACAATCTAAGAATATCTACAGTATATTGGTTCTATAAAATAGGCCTAACAATGGCGGAGACGATGATACTATACCAGCTTCAATACATTTACAGAACGTATAGGTTATGGACTTTGGACGGAATTCTATAGCTTGGAATACGCTAAATCAATTTAAACGCAAGTTTATATCCAGTTTTAGGCACAAAGTACTTACTTTACATTCCTAGAGAAATTATAGCTAACTTATGACATATATATGACACATACGCTATTACGCATGTATACGAAAAGGTATTTCGGAGGCCTGTAGTCAACCTGAAAAAGCAAGTCAATATCACGAGTTACGAGTAACTGCGGGCAAATCATGGAGAAGGTCTCCTCTGTTATGGAATGCTTCGTTATTTCTAGGGCAAGGAAAACATGTGGACGCATTAAGCTGCTGTAAGTCTATGGATTCAGTGAAACTGAAATACGTTACTTTAGCATGAACATGGATTTAAAGAACCTAGCTGTCGAAATATCAACATTGTGTGTGTGTGTGTGTGTGTGTGTGTGTGTGTAGTAGAGTTAAAACCATTTTAACTCTACTACGTGTGTGTGTGTTATGGAATGTTTTATTTATTCAGGGTATTGTGTTTCTTTAGAAGGGAAGAAGACATTAAGACATTGTATGCCTACATTGCTTTGATATAAATGTAGGCCTATTACGCATGAAAAACCAAATATAGCCTATCACTGATCGTTTATTCGTTTGCTGCTCAATACCGAACACGAGGCTAGCGAATACTGTTGCTGTGTCCTGATACATGTGGTAAGCAGCCATTTCTGTTATATTCAGCTGAGTTAGAAGGACGTAATTGGAAGAATCGGAATGATCCAAGAAGACGTCGTAATCTCACATTGCAAGTCTCCACATTAAACTTTGTGGAAATGTTCATTCTCTACTTAAACAACAGTGCTTAAACAATAGGCTTATTATACAGGCCTGTATTAGGTGGGCCTATTACTTACTCCTACCCGTACAACCTATCCTCAGGAAACGCGTCAAAGGATACACAGTTGAATATGAATCATTGGATCTCCTAAGTGTACATGTCAATATCATACATGTCTATCCAAAGCACGTATACACTTCTATCCTCTTCTATACAAACGGTTCGTCAATACCAGGGCTGTTCAATGTCGGTCCTGCTTGTTGGACCGGCCACGAGGATGTCAGACAGAATGCACTGCAAACTAATTTCCACTAAGTGATATGATTACTTACTACAGGAAACAGGAAACAAGCACAACATTTCATTCATGATATTTCAACAAATAACCTTGTTTGACCGGGGTGAAAATACATGTCTTTATGAAACATGTCACCAGTATGTTTAAAACACCATAATACAGTGCACATAGCCTACTGCAGGACATACGGTTACAAGACTGTCTGTTTCCAAGGCGACTGAACAGCTTCTAATGTACTATATATAGCCCACTATAAACAGGAATCAAAAGAAAACGAATGTGCATTTATGTGTAATATTCACTGACTTTAATTGCTTACAATCATTCAAGTTGCATGACAGACATTACCCTTCACTGAAAGAGTTACACAGAAAGAGTTTGAGACATTCCAATTTACAGCCCTGTCATACGAGAGAATTTGCATTAAATAATGAAGGCATTGCACTGTACATGTATAACAATAGCAGCCTTGCTTTTACCCTATTAACAAGAAAGACAGAAAAGACAGGAAGACAACATATATAGCTTCTGAAATTCGGAACGGGAGCAGTTTTAGAGAACCATTGTATCATCCGTCGCCCCAGCAAAAACCCAGTCTGTGAAGAAAATACAGCTCATAGTTTTTTTGTGTAGAATTTCGAGTTAATTGAAGTTATCGTTCTCCCTGACAAGTTTCTGTCCATATTTCAGTTAACTTTCTGTTGATGACATGATGAAAATATCTTGTTTTCATCTGGCTGTCTGTTGGATGAAAAATCTTGGAAAAGTCAATATTCCTCGTGAGATTGGTTTGAGAGTAAAAAACACGCAATCCTTGTGTCTTTTTGAAATACAAATATCGTTTTAAATATTATATATTTATATATGTACATTCATATAAAACAAAGTTGAACTGATTTCTCAATATTTTCACAGTTTTTTAGAGCATTTCTTTCTCTAAATCGAAAAAAGGGGGTTTGTAGCGTGGAGTGTGTGGACCATTGGAATTGAATTAAAATACACTGCCGAAGTGATCTTCTGGCTTGGTTGTCGCTAAGAGGTAAATCATGGACTGGAAGATGGTGGGATGGATATCAGCTGCAGTGTAGAATGGCCCGGGAATCTATCAAGTAGTATGCATATGATTACTAGTCTTGGATTTACTGACAAATTTCTTCTCTTTCACCCGTCGGTTCTGGAACCAAATTGTGACTTGGCGCTCTGAGAGGTTGGTCCCGGCGGAGATGCGTCTTCTCTTGTCTTTGGTGATGAACTTGCTGCCAGCGTACTCTTTCTCCAGCTCCTTCAGCTGGAGCTTGGTGTAGGGAACCCGCTTCTTACGTCCACGACGGTAGTTACTGACCTCAGGCTGCAAAGGGACTACGTCTGGAGAGAAAAGGAGATATGTATTACGCAAACACATTTCCCACCACTATTCACTAATCTGATTATTTCAAATGTATTTCATGTATCAATATGATTGTTATGGAAATGCCTTTTATGTCAAAAATACCTCATAGACGTTAGATTCAGCCTAATAAATTATCTATGGGCGAAATTTAAACATTACGCGCGATATTTTTGGACGCACAATTGGTATTTACTTTTTTACTGGTATACGTTTTGATCTATAAGCTTTCCTCCTTGATGTTCAAATACAAGCATATATCCAGCACATTGTTATATATATTTAGCTAGGCACGCGAGGTGTATGAGGTATTAGAACATGTTTTCTTTGAGTTACAGGCACTCAGTACGCATGACAAATTGTATTTCTTCAAAATATAAGAATCTTGATCCGTAATAAAGATATGAACGACACAGAGATGGCCTTGGGGGTCGATACATTGTTTATACCTCCTTGTACACATCGAAAAGAGGATGTAAGTATAGTATTTTATCAGATTTTTATGAGAAAAACATGTTTTGCCTTGCTGATGTACACAATGTTACCCCCAAATACTTAACGATGTTCATATAATACTCACAATGTTTATTGTTTTGATATAAATATATCAATATATATCAACAATACCTTTTTCGACAGTGGACATATCATTGCGTAATTATGCAGGTATGCCCTGGATCTTTGAAGATGTTTGGTATTGTACTGTGAGGATCCGATGAACACTTATTTATCAAGAACCCGTTGACGCGCTCAGCCTTTTGCATACATTGGGCCAAAGCGCAAACAGCTCAAGTTTGATTTATGTTGGGAATTGGGATGCGACTTGAGCTACCTATAGCTATGAGTTAGGATTGTCTGACTTGCTCAAAAAGTTGTCTATAACAGACCCATAGGCTACACGTGTGTGTGTGTGTGTGTGTGTTTTGTGTGTGAGAGAGTTTGTTTGTGTTTGTTTTGTGCGTGTGTGTTGTGCGTCATCCGCGCGCGCTCAACGTCCGCGTGTGTGTTTTTGAGGAATCTCCTGGAAAAGGAGGCAAAATGGCGTGAGGGGAGAGCTAGCTAGGGCAACAACTCCTCCGTGTCCGAAATGCAAATACACATTTCACCAAGACGATAAAACTTTGTGGTTAACTAAGCACTCTAGTAAACACCGTGTAAACATCATAATGGACGCTTATGGATCGTGTTTTCTTTATCAAATATCAGACTAGGCTATGTAGCCAATACAAAAGGAAAGCTTGTCTTTCAAAAAGCCATTGAATTATAAATAGTTATGAAACACTTATGCAACACAGTATTTGAGTCAGATATTAGATGCTTTGGTCATGGGCCAATGGAACATTGATTCTCACATGCAAAACGCGCCCTCGCGAAACATTGGGCGCTGTTGACAAAGATTCGGCAGAGATTTATTGGCACAATCCAAACAGTAGCCTAGCTTGCTTTTATAATACAAGCGCAAAGGTATGTTGTTATGCCGCTGCATGACTGACTACCTGGTTTAAGCGCTATTGTATTCATGTCGTGACTTGTAAATAACAAAGCTGAAACTAATTGTTTTGTTTCTACAATGCGCGTTTATAGTGTTTATCACCAGATGCATAAAATCACACCGGGTAAGCTATTTTCTCTGACGATAGGTTTTTCAGCTGTGATTTCAACTAAAGCACAAACCATGGTGTTGAGTTAAATTGAAGGACGTGACATTGATTTTGGCATATTGAAGGATCAGCCTCATAACCAACCAACCGCGCCAACACTCCCCCTGTATTAGAGGACCGAGTGGATGAAAATAGCCCACCATGCCTGTCATTTTCATTACGCTGTGAAATGTTGCACAAATATTACGCTGTGCCTCAAGAATGTATTAAAGGGATGCTATACATTGTCGTTTATATATAACTCTACACATAACAATTGACATAAAGGCTTGGCTATAGCTTTGGTGTGCCACATGGTAAATTATAAGGCTACGTTATGATGAGGAAACCATTGCATTTCATGATAGGTAATAACAAGGGTGGGGGTATGACATTTTAAACATGTTTAATTTCATACCTGGAAATGAAGATTTCCAAAGATGAGTGGACTGTGTTTGCTCCTTGGAACAGTACACCTGCCCATCCCAGCCATTCGACAGAGCCCAGTGCTGGTAGCCCTCCATGGGAATCAAGGCGTCGTGCCTGGGTTCGGGGTGGCTGATCCCGGGAACCACTGACATGTCTAGATATCCAGGAACCGCTTGGTACGAGCTAGCAAAACTGGGGTAGAAGGCGTACTCTTTCGCCCTGCTAGACAGCTCTTCGGTGGGCAAAGCGGTGCTGGTGGGGTCGCCATATTTCTCTGCAGGGTGGTACGAGCAGGGCTTCTGCTGCAAGTTCACGTTGTGCGAGTGAGATAACCTACAACCGTAATAAGGGTTTCCAAACGGATAACCGTAGCTCAGAGATGGACTGGAGGAGGTTTGGGGAGCAGGACACTGTCGGCCGGTGTCTGGGGAAGATATATCCGAGTACATAGAGCCCTGATGGGTCGCTATAGTGCCCGAATGTCGCCCCAACCCAGGGTGCGACATTAGGTCCCTGCAATGGGTCGCCGGGCAATTCCCGCTCAATCCCTCCATTGTTTGGTTTTTATTCGGATTATTTTCATTCGGGCTTTTTTCATAAACGTACATCAAGGTGTCCGCCCAGCGTGGATGCAGAACCAGTGAAGTTGTCATATCAGGGGTTGCGGATGCTTTTTAAAAGTCGACTACTCCAAGACGGACACCTCATTTCCAACTACATATTACGCGAGCGCATGCGCAACCATGACCCCGTGTGTCCAGTTCGTTATGGTTCTGACACGTGATATGCTAACCAGCCCGAAGAGATTGAGGCTTGTGAGTGGGGGGAGAAAAGCCCTATAAACAACTAGCAGCTCAAGTTTCATCGCTTCTTTCTGGGGAATCCAGGGTCCTATCATTGGCTGAAGTCACCCACGCGAACATCTTTAAAGGGGAGGTTGGAAACCTTAGACGAAGAAGGGGAAATGAAAACAACCTGCAAAGTTTGGCCGACACTGGAAAACATTAACCTGAAGTAGCCGCAGGTACTCTTGCGGTTAGAGTGCTGGACCGTTAACTGAAAGGTTACTAGTTCGAATCCCCGAGCTGACAAAGTGAAAAATATGTGAATGTGCCCTTGAGCAAGCCAATTAACCATTATTGTTCTGGACAAGAGCGTCTGCTAAATTACTTAAATGGAAAGAAACATTTAATTACTGAGCGTGACGAAAAATATTGTTATTATAATAAATGAATATGCAGGTCTAGGCATTTTTAGATTTATACTAAAGTAAACAACTTGCATCATATTTCATTCGCTTCAATGCGTGACAGTGTGCTGGTTTCACTAACAAATGCAATGTTCCATACAATAATCTCTTTTAGAGTCAGAGTGGAAAATGTTTTGGCTGCATGACGATTAAAATGCATATTCAGACTTGCATATTCACAGGAGTGGTTAACACACTATTGACCATGTCTAAAAAAATGTTGAATATTCTATTTTTTTCGACTAATATTGGTATGGCAATGCAGACACAAATGCACATTTCTTAGGAATACAAATAATGATACGACCGACCATTGGTAAATCATTAAGGCTATATGTTTGTCAGCAAACTGTGTCAACTACGGCTAAGCAGTTTCAGGATTTCGAAACTGTGTTGGCATGAATTCAACTTCTTGGTCTAATTAAAAAAAAAAATGAATTCAGAGCTTTGAATTATGCTACAGGATTGCATCTTTAATTTCAAAATGTACTTGGTGAGATATAATCACGTATTCCAAATACACTTTATTTGAGCTCTAAATATTACTTATCCTTTCTTTTTAAAACAATAATAATCATATTTGTGAGAGAAAATATTGGGCATCACATTTGGCACCTTTTGGGTAATCCAAAGGTAACGCGTAAAAGCTGAATCTTGGGCCAGGTTTAGCTAAATTAGATCTGTCTATATTTTGTTCTTATCGTATGCCTTCGTCTTCGAAGAAATATTGATAGCTATGCTATGCAAAAAGCTTCAGCTTTTCCAGCCTTTTGCAATAGGTAGAGTGATAGACTTCAGAAAAATTTACCTCGCACGTGAGTTTTGTTAGTTCCACTATTTTTAATAATACCCTGCCAGTTGAAATAAAAATAAGCGGTTGCACCAGGTTTTTAAAAATGTTATTTAACTAGGCCAGTCAGTTAAGAACACATTGTTATTTACAATGATGGCCTACCCCGGACGACGCTGGGCCAATTGTGAGCCGCCCTATGGGACTCCCAATCACGGCCGGATGTGATACAGTCCAGGATCGAACCAAGGTCTGTAGTGACGCCTCTAGCACTGAGATGCAGTGCCTTAGACCGCTGCGCCACACGGGAGCCTTGGGTTACATGTACGAGTCTTTATTTGTTTGCATATCCATTTATTTATTACAAATATTCATAGTTTGGAATAAAGATTCAATTTCTGATTCATTTGTCCTTCTTTCCTTTGGACTAATGTCTATAACTGGTGATAATAGTCTACATTAACATGTGGAAATCATAAAATCATAAAATCATAGACAATGTAAATGTCACATGTTTCTAATATGTGTTTAGGACGCCAAAGGTTGTCCCGGTGTTTTGAAGGTTGATAATAGGATAGGACAATTGAATATTCAACAAATTAAACAGTTTTACTTGTGATGCTTAGGACTATCCTGAAAGATGTCACTGACTCAGACAACTAATTCCGATCACTTGAATCTCTGGTCCAATCGACTGTAAGCTGACAGCCAAACAGTTGTACCACCAGTGTGCCAGAGTTGTGCACATTAGATGGATATCTAGACAGGAAATGGAAAGCCAGGCTACAACTAGATGGCTGTGCTGTAATTCGTCGTCAGAGAGACAACTAGTAAGCTGTTGTCTGCTGTCCGGAGATTATAGATATGGAGGGCCGGCTCATCCAAATGGCAGCTGCACGGAAGTCCAAGGTCAAGGTAAAAAAAACGCAGACAAACAAGGTCGTAATCAGAGTCTAGACAGACAAGAATGAACTTCACACTCACGCTGTCGAGTATGCATGAAAACTCCTTCTGTAGTTTACAGACCCTGGCTCTGAAATACCTGCGGAGTGGCTAGTAAGTATAAAGACAAGGAAGGACTGCACTCCAATAGTGGCTCAAGTAATTTCCGGTGTTTTTAAAGGGACAAGACAACTAATAGGTATGTGGCTGTGTGGAGAAGAGGAGACAGACAGACGTGCAATAACAAGGCATTAGGCTACTACAACTAATGCATGTGCTTTCTGTCATGAAACTTTGCCACTGTGAGGTGTTAATAAATGTTATCCATTTTATATGGATTTCGATGGATGGTTTATAGGCTTATACAAATGTTGCAATGTAATTTTGTTAGCGAGGTTTACCCACCACACGATTCCAAGTACACATAGTGTTCTCTTGTTAACGGGGAGTTGCCAAGCCGGCAGTTTTTAAAAAGAAAACCTTTAACTTGTAACCAAATATTGAGCATTGTTCCCTTGAGATACATATTTACCTGATAAACATATCACGCCAATCATTTCTACTGCATGAAAAATGACTATGCTTATGATTCATTTAGAGTCCTTTTTCAAACGTGTTCCTCTGGTTGAGAGTGGAAGAGTCATAGAAAATGAATGGACCTGTAAGTTTGGGTGTTATACACGTATTTAAACTAACTCCAACGTTCTGTATCGGCGGCAAGCTTCTTGAAAAGTGTGCAGGCCCGGCCTATGACAATACAGTTATAGTCCTATGCGTCCTTATACGTGTAAAGACAACAACATGTATTTTGGGTAGATGAGTTACATTACATTTCCCTGCGCAATAAAAGATCTACTCAACGATATAGTTATAATCGCATTACTTTGGGTTATAAGACCCTATTCGTTCAGGATATCCTTTATCTGCAGTAAACTAGCACCCAACAATGACACAATACAAGTTTTCAGTGCTTCGAAAGTCCAAATATTTTCTCCTATACCATAACCTAATTCTAACGAAGCCATATGATCAAGCAAAAACAGATCTTCCTTTCATCTCTTAGTATTCTGATAACTGAGATTTCTAAACATTCTAGTGAAGCTCCCCTCATGCGAGCTATGGAACATCCTCTATATAATTATAATACATGCTAATGATTAAACATCTCAATAAGACTTCAAATGTTACATCTTCATGAGCCAAATCATGTCCAATATAATATATCCTGTTATACTTCCTTATTTCCCCACATAGCAAACCTATAAACAGTGTTGGGGAAGCTACTCTGTTTTACCAAGCTACCAATTACTTCACACTGAAAGAAGTTTTAAGCTACACTAAAGCTAGTCTTAAGAAACACATATTTGAACTAACTAAAGTTACTTTGAAAAAGTAGTTCGCTACATGCAAACTACTTCGTGATAAATTACCATATCTAAATCTGAAATGTCATAGACTACAAATTGCAAGAACAGATCACTTTGGAGTCAGATCTTAACAGAATGTGGAGTTTGGCCTATTAAACAAGAACAGAAAAATATGTTTCAAGTGAGAATCAGGCAGGTGAGCTTCCGAAAAAGAAAGTAGTGTGTAGTTCCAGTAATTAACTACTGGAAACACTACCATAATTTGAATATAGTTCCGCTACCACCAAACTACTGCAAAATGTAGTTCAATTACTAGTTGACATGTAGTTCACTAATCCCCAACACCGCTTATAAATATACAAGAAACAACAGATCCAGAGGTGTAGCATGTTGCAACATGCAGGAAGAGGTCAGGATAGGGGTCGACTATCATCTATTCCATTCCAGCAACCTAATGCGAAAATGAAGCAATGGAAATGACGGTGAATGTTCAATTCATGAACTGATTCATTTCCTAAATTGACCGGACATAGATCGGATGGAACTGACCCCAACCTCGCTGTTATATTCTTACCTCACAAGCATAGGCCCGGGCAGCGTTCCCCAAACTCGGTCCTGGGGACCCCAAGGTGTGCACATTTGGATGTTTGCACTTCACAGCTGATTCAAATAGTCAACTAATCATCAAGCTTTGTTTAATTGAATCAGCTGTGTGGTGCTAGGGAAAAAACAAAACGTACACCCCTTGGGGTCCCCAGGACCGATTTGGGAAACGCTAGCCTAACTGTACACCATCAACTAAAATCAACCACTTGCTGACAGTTACGCATGTACTTTTCAAGCACCAATAGAATAATTTCACTATAGTGTGATAAAGCTTAGCCTAGCGTAGTGTTGTGAACAAGCATTGAACAGCAGCTGCTAAATGCACATGTCAGGAATTGAGTTCTGTCCAGATTTAACACACACATCCTTAAAATCGTGCTAGCTCTGTCTCGCCGGGCAGCAGGGCGAGAAGAATCATTTGGTAAGTAAACGTTGGGTTGGGGCCCGCATCACCACCACACCCGCTAGGCAGGTCCCCATGGTGATGGTGGACAGACCGCGTAGGAACCTACATACCTGTGGTGGGGCTCCCCTGCCTGCTCACCACATAAAGCATGCGATTTAGTACCAGTCATTTGTTTACATAAGCGTTTCCTCTATAGCTCAGTGAATTATTCATTATTTTCTATGCGGATTCTTTAACATGTAGGATCTTAATTTGATCACCTTGTTGCAGGAAAACCTTCATGCAATGCAGGACGTTTTAATTTAAACTTGTAGTGTATTTGAGATTTAAAAAGGCTTCTGAAGTTTGACATTTCAGACTGGATTTTCCCTTACGAAAATGTATCAACCCCTACAAAAAATGTTATGAATTGTAATCCTCATAGTATTTCACATTTTCTGTTGTTGCAGGATTATTTTCTGCTGTAACAAACTGTCTGAAACACTTCTACATCTGTACAAAATCGGCAACATTGCAATGTCTAACTGTGGCGCAATCTCACTGGTGGTATAGTGAGAATGACGCAGTATCTTGGCGGATCACGTAGAATTCTCTGAAGTAGCCTCTGGTGTGCAAGCATACGGGATGGATGGATGGAGTGATGGAGTGAGTGATGGATGGATGGATGGATGGATGGATGGAGTGATTGACTGCAGGTAAAGCTCTATGTCGAAACTACTACAGTTATTTACGACTAGCTAACTGCCTTGTCAACTTCAGGCTATGCTTGAAAATCAAACATATGATTATCAAAATTACCACAGAAATATGTTAGTCGTTTAAATCATCAAAGTGTAGTGAATATGCTATTTTTTTAGTTGTTTAATCGAATAAGCAAACTACAAAGATCAATCTCGAGATGGAGTTTCGTGCACTTAATTTAACCTAAATATGCGCTCACATTTGGAAACATGGTTTGAAACATATCCTGCACGATCATGATATTTGTAAAGTAATGAACTCTAAAATATATTTATAGGCATGAAGTCAAACTCATATCAATCAAAATACCCATGCGTAAAACCATGCGTAAAAGTGAATTGGAATAATCACAGATAACTTCTCAAAGCAACCCACAAACAAAATAATTTCAATTTTTGTTCGAGTTTTTTTATTGAAAGGAACATGGAAATATATATTAATCGAATTCAAGTATGGAATGAGACGTCAAATTAAAAAGTAATTTTATATGTGTGTATTACTAATGCCAAAGCCGTGTTCTGTAGGAACTATGCGTGTGCGTCTAGGATACGTAGATTACAACACGTTTCAATCGACATTAAGTTACATTTCATATTTTACACCAAATATTGTTTTTTGTTAAATTACTCACTTTTCCATACATACAGATACACACATATGCATAGCAAAGCATATCATATCATAGCGCGCGCTTACACACACACACAACTCGAGTGTTCAAGGATTCTGGGATTCTAGGTTTGGAAAGTTAGTCATGTTGGCTCAGGTTTCTTCCTGTGCACATGCAGTTTCGACCATCTTCTTTCAGCCCCTGTATTCAGTAGTGCCTCGTGTATGACCGGCCTGCGTCTGGTGCGCTCAGGCAATTAACAAGCCTGCGACAAATAATTGTTTAAATACAGGATACTTTTCCTGATACATTAGCATGTATGACGACAGTAGCCTGAACAAGTTGATCTCTCAGAATAACCATATACATTTTTGAATAAAATAATGCAGACTATTTGATTATTTCCAAGACAATATAAGCTAATAACAGTTAAATATGAATGTTATTTTGAGCCAGAAGTCCACGAAATCATTTGATGACGGGTTTGATTCAGTTCTTAAATATATTTTAGACATTGACTTTTTGTAATTTTGACTTTATTTTGTCATCCACAAGGAGGAAAACATTTACATTTACACTCAGCGATGTGAAATGAGGCAACATTTGCAGCATTTATAAATCGTTGAAGACTTGAGATTGTTGCCTGTATTTACTAGCCTACTGCTGATAAAGTGCATCTAAAGGCATGTATCAGCTCGAGATAACAGGGATTCAAATATCACAATATCTGAAAGCCAACTACAATCCTTTGTTGAGCTTCTTTAGTGCAGGTAAATCAAAATTCTTCTTAAATTAATAAAAAAGGTGACTGTTTATGCCTGCTAACCGCAAACAGTTCATAACCAAATCCGTGCGAGGGCCACTCCTAGACATGCACGAGCAATCCTAGGGGGAGGGGAGACTGCCTGACAGAGGAAGGTGGATTTCCTCACGTGCGTCTTGAGATGAGATACTGAACTATCAATATCGGTTAATGTCGCATTGCGGATATGTTCCATTATTTACGACTTCCTATTCGAGATACATTTGCATATACATGCGCGATGCAGAGTAGGTCTGAACCACAAATACCATACTATAATGTTTATTTTTGTGAGGGGGATTTTGTCTTGTTATACAAAGTTGGTAAGCAGTCAAGCAACGTTTTTCAGGGTCTATGCGAAACAATTATAGATATAGATATACTGTATTTATTTGGACAGTGAAGATAAAAGGTTTTATTTGGGTCTATAGTCTATACAACATTTTGGATTTGAGGTCAAATGGATCTTAATCTCAAATCCAAAATGCTGTATTATAGACTAGAGCCAAATGAAACGTTTTAGCTTCACTAACCAAATAAATAGTTATGGGAGTGTAGATGTAGCTATAGATACTTGGCATATAGCTAAGGGCCATTGCACTGTATAAAGCCTCGGTGTTTGCGTTGCTGTTTTGTGTTGCAGTAGTGCCAAAGAGCAAAAGCGCTTCTTTCTTGGATCTAAGGAATATGAAATAACAAAGGGTGCTACTTAAATCCAGTACATTCACAATGACTAATACCGCAGGCAGCGACTTGTTATTTTCCCATTCTCTTTTGATTCTGAATGTGTTTCAAATGTAACCATTTCAAGCAGTTTTTCCTTTCAATAGCCTATATCGTTTTGTGGAAAACAACAAGAGGTCAGTTCTGGAAAAAGCTTGCGTAAACGATGTAGCTCCACATATGAAATTCAGAATATAGGCTATGTAATATCACAGTGGGATACAGACATCATAAGAAAAGTTTGAATTTGACAAACAACAGGGAATTCCCTCGCTGCGGTGGATACTAATCATCAAATGCATTCCCATGCATCTAATAAAAATACGTTAAAGAATATATTCATATCCAAATAAGGCATGCAGGTGTACAGTAGGCTAGATTGTCTTCATTTAGCCTGCACAGATCCTACATGTAGGCATATTGTCTCTTGGATCATTTCCATTTAGCTTATGCAGAGCCACTTACAATCTCCGCATTCAACTAAGGTAACACAACCAGGAGGCTAAACCTTCCTTTAAAAAAGCAGCTGTCAGCGAAATCAATGCTAGTAAGAAAAGTATAGGGAATATAAGTATACAGTATAAGTATATAGAGTATAGAGAAGCAATGTGTCCAATTATTTGAATCACTAGAACGAAAGAAAAAAACCTCCCAGGTTGCAGACGCAGACACATCTCGTCAGAAGTCCAAGTTCAAGGTAGAGCTCAGACAGCCGCTGTCCAGACAGTACAACAACAAGGTAGAGCTCAGACAGCCGCTGTCCAGACAGTACAACAACAAGGTAGAGCTCAGACAGCCGCTGTCCAGACAGTACAACAACAAGGTAGAGCTCAGACAGCCGCTGTCCAGACAGTACAACAACAAGGTAGAGCTCAGACAGCCGCTGTCCAGACAGTACAACATCAAGGTAGAGCTCAGTCAGCCGCTGTCCAGACAGTACAACAACAAGGTAGAGCTCAGACAGCCGCTGTCCAGACAGTACAACAACAAGGTAGAGCTCAGTCAGCCGCTGTCCAGACAGTACAACAACAAGGTAGAGCTCAGACAGCCGCTGTCCAGACAGTACAACAACAAGGCAGAGCTCAGACAGCCGCTGTCCAGACAGTACAACAACAAGGTAGAGCTCAGACAGCCGCTGTCCAGACAGTACAACAACAAGGTAGAGCTCAGACAGCCGCTGTCCAGACAGTACAACAACAAGGTAGAGCTCAGACAGCCGCTGTCCAGACAGTACAACATCAAGGTAGAGCTCAGTCAGCCGCTGTCCAGACAGTACAACAACAAGGTAGAGCTCAGTCAGCCGCTGTCCAGACAGTACAACAACAAGGTAGAGCTCAGACAGCCGCTGTCCAGACAGTACAACAACAAGGTAGAGCTCAGACAGCCGCTGTCCAGACAGTACAACAACAAGGTAGAGCTCAGACAGCCGCTGTCCAGACAGTACAACAACAAGGTAGAGCTCAGACAGCCGCTGTCCAGACAGTACAACAACAAGGTAGAGCTCAGACAGCCGCTGTCCAGACAGTACAACAACAAGGTAGAGCTCAGACAGCCGCTGTCCAGGCAGTACAACAACAAGGTAGAGCTCAGACAGCCGCTGTCCAGACAGTACAACAACAAGGTAGAGCTCAGACAGCCGCTGTCCAGGCAGTACAACAACAAGGTAGAGCTCAGTCAGCCGCTGTCCAGACAGTACAACAACAAGGTAGAGCTCAGACAGCCGCTGTCCAGACAGTACAACAACAAGGTAGAGCTCAGACAGCCGCTGTCCAGACAGTACAACAACAAGGTAGAGCTCAGTCAGCCGCTGTCCAGACAGTACAACAACAAGGTAGAGCTCAGTCAGCCGCTGTCCAGACAGTACAACAACAAGGTAGAGCTCAGACAGCCGCTGTCCAGACAGTACAACAACAAGGTAGAGCTCAGTCAGCCGCTGTCCAGGCAGTACAACAACAAGGTAGAGCTCAGACAGCCGCTGTCCAGACAGTACAACAACAAGGTAGAGCTCAGACAGCCGCTGTCCAGACAGTACAACAACAAGGTAGAGCTCAGACAGCCGCTGTCCAGACAGTACAACAACAAGGTAGAGCTCAGGCAGCCGCTGTCCAGACAGTACAACAACAAGGTAGAGCTCAGACAGCCGCTGTCCAGGCAGTACAACAACAAGGTAGAGCTCAGGCAGCCGCTGTCCAGACAGTACAACAACAAGGTAGAGCTCAGACAGCCGCTGTCCAGACAGTACAACATCAAGGTAGAGCTCAGGCAGCCGCTGTCCAGACAGTACAACAACAAGGTAGAGCTCAGACAGCCGCTGTCCAGACAGTACAACAACAAGGTAGAGCTCAGGCAGCCGCTGTCCAGACAGTACAACAACAAGGTAGAGCTCAGACAGCCGCTGTCCAGGCAGTACAACAACAAGGTAGAGCTCAGGCAGCCGCTGTCCAGACAGTACAACAACAAGGTAGAGCTCAGACAGCCGCTGTCCAGACAGTACAACATCAAGGTAGAGCTCAGACAGCCGCTGTCCAGACAGTACAACAACAAGGTAGAGCTCAGACAGCCGCTGTCCAGACAGTACAACAACAAGGTAGAGCTCAGACAGCCGCTGTCCAGACAGTACAACAACAAGGTAGAGCTCAGACAGCCGCTGTCCAGACAGTACAACAACAAGGTAGAGCTCAGTCAGCCGCTGTCCAGACAGTACAACAACAAGGTAGAGCTCAGTCAGCCGCTGTCCAGACAGTACAACAACAAGGTAGAGCTCAGACAGCCGCTGTCCAGACAGTACAACAACAAGGGTAGAGCTCAGACAGCCGCTGTCCAGACAGTACAACAACAAGGTAGAGCTCAGACAAGCCGCTGTCCAGACAGTACAACAACAAGGTAGAGCTCAGACAGCCGCTGTCCAGACAGTACAACAACAAGGTAGAGCTCAGTCAGCCGCTGTCCAGACAGTACAACAACAAGGTAGAGCTCAGACAGCCGCTGTCCAGACAGTACAACAACAAGGTAGAGCTCAGTACAGCCGCTGTCCAGACAGTACAACAACAAGGTAGAGCTCAGACAGAGCCGCTGTCCAGACAGTACAACAATAGGTAGAGCTCAGTCAGACAGTACAACAACAAGGTAGAGCTCAGACAGCCGCGGTCCAGACAGTACAACAACAAGGTAGAGCTCAGACAGCCGCTGTCCAGACAGTACAACAACAAGGTAGAGCTCAGACAGCCGCTGTCCAGACAGTACAACAACAAGGTAGAGCTCAGCAGCCGCTGTCCAGACAGTACAACAACAAGGTAGAGCTCAGGACAGCCGCTGTCCAGACAGTACAACAACAAGGTAGAGCTCAGTCAGCCGCTGTCCAGACAGTACAACAACAAGGGTAGAGCTCAGACAGCCGCTGTCCAGACAGTACAACAACAAGGTAGAGCTCAGTCAGCCGCTGTCCAGACAGTACAACAACAAGGTAGAGCTCAGACAGCCGCTGTCCAGACAGTACAACAACAAGGTAGAGCTCAGACAGCCGCTGTCCAGACAGTACAACAACAAGGTAGAGCTCAGACAGCCGCTGTCCACGACAGTACAACAACAAGGTAGAGCTCAGGTCAGCCGCTGTCCAGACAGTACAACAACAAGGTAGAGCTCAGACAGCCGCTGTCCAGACAGTACAACAACAAGGTAGAGCTCAGACAGCCGCTGTCCAGACAGTACAACAACAAGGTAGAGCTCAGTACAGCCGCTGTCCAGACAGTACAACAACAAGGTAGAGCTCAGACAGCCGCTGTCCAGACAGTACAACAACAAGGTAGAGCTCAGACAGCCGCTGTCCAGACCAGTACAACAACAAGGTAGAGCTCAGAACAGCCGCTGTCCAGACAGTACAACAACAAGGTAGAGCTCAGACAGCCGCTGTCCAGACAGTACAACAACAAGGTAGAGCTCAGTCAAGCCGCTGTCCAGACAGTACAACAACAAGGTAGAGCTCAGACAGCCGCTGTCCAGACAGTACAACAACAAGGTAGAGCTCAGACGCCGCTGTCCCAGACAGTACAACAACAAGGTAGAGCTCAGACAGCCGCTGTCCAGACAGTACAACAACAAGGTAGAGCTCAGACAGCCGCTGTCCAGACAGTACGAACAACAAGGTAGAGCTCAGACAGCCGCTGTCCAGACAGTACAACAACAAGGTAGAGCTCAGTCAGCCGCTGTCAGACAGTACAACAACAAGGTAGAGCTCAGACAGCCGCTGTCCAGACAGTACAACAACAAGGTAGAGCTCAGACAGCCGCTGTCCAGACAGTACAACAACAAGGTAGAGCTCAGACAGCCGCTGTCCAGACAGTACAACAACAAGGTAGAGCTCAGACAGCCGCTGTCCAGACATTACAACAACAAGGTAGAGCTCAGTCAGCCGCTGTCCAGACAGTACAACAACAAGGTAGAGCTCAGACAGCCGCTGTCCAGACAGTACAACAACAAGGTAGAGCTCAGACAGCCGCTGTCCAGACAGTACAACAACAAGGTAGGGCTCAGACAGCCGCAGTCCAGACAGTACAACAACAAGGTAGAGCTCAGTCAGCCGCTGTCCAGACAGTACAACAACAAGGTAGAGCTCAGTCAGCCGCTGTCCAGACAGTACAACAACAAGGTAGAGCTCAGACAGCCGCTGTCCAGACAGTACAACAACAAGGTAGAGCTCAGACAGCCGCTGTCCAGACAGTACAACAACAAGGTAGAGCTCAGTCAGCCGCTGTCCAGACAGTACAACAACAAGGTAGAGCTCAGACAGCCGCTGTCCAGACAGTACAACAACAAGGTAGAGCTCAGACAGCCGCTGTCCAGACAGTACAACAACAAGGTAGAGCTCAGACAGCCGCTGTCCAGACAGTACAACAACAAGGTAGAGCTCAGTCAGCCGCTGTCCAGACAGTACAACAACAAGGTAGAGCTCAGACAGCCGCTGTCCAGACAGTACAACAACAAGGTAGAGCTCAGACAGCCGCTGTCCAGACAGTACAACAACAAGGTAGAGCTCAGACAGCCGCTGTCCAGACAGTACAACAACAAGGTAGCGCTCAGACAGCCGCTGTCCAGACAGTACAACAACAAGGTAGAGCTCAGTCAGCCGCTGTCCAGACTGTACAACAACAAGGTAGAGCTCAGTCAGCCGCTGTCCAGACAGTACAACAACAAGGTAGAGCTCAGACAGCCGCTGTCCAGACAGTACAACAACAAGGTAGAGCTCAGTCAGCCGCTCTTCAGACAGTACAACAACAAGGTAGAGCTCAGACAGCCGCTGTCCAGACAGTACAACAACAAGGTAGAGCTCAGTCAGCCGCTGTCCAGACAGTACAACATCAAGGTAGAGCTCAGACAGCCGCTGTCCAGAAAGTACAACAACAAGGTAGAGCTCAGACAGCCGCTGTCCAGACAGTACAACAACAAGGTAGAGCTCAGTCAGCCGCTGTCCAGACAGTACAACAACAAGGTAGAGCTCAGTCAGCCGCTGTCCAGACAGTACAACAACAAGGTAGAGCTCAGACAGCCGCTGTCCAGACAGTACAACAACAAGGTAGAGCTCAGACAGCCGCTGTCCAGACTGTACAACAACAAGGTAGAGCTCAGTCAGCCGCTGTCCAGACAGTACAACATCAAGGTAGAGCTCAGACAGCCGCTGTCCAGACAGTACAACAACAAGGTAGAGCTCAGTCAGCCGCTGTCCAGACAGTACAACAACAAGGTAGAGCTCAGTCAGCCGCTGTCCAGACAGTACAACAACAAGGTAGAGCTCAGACAGCCGCTGTCCAGACAGTACAACAACAAGGTAGAGCTCAGACAGCCGCTGTCCAGACAGTACAACAACAAGGTAGAGCTCAGACAGCCGCTGTCCAGACAGTACAACAACAAGGTAGAGCTCAGACAGCCGCTGTCCAGACAGTACAACAACAAGGTAGAGCTCAGTCAGCCGCTGTCCAGACAGTACAACAACAAGGTAGAGCTCAGACAGCCGCTGTCCAGACAGTACAACAACAAGGTAGAGCTCAGACAGCCGCTGTCCAGACAGTACAACAACAAGGTAGAGCTCAGACAGGCAACGCTGTCCAGACAGTACAACAACAAGGTAGAGCTCAGACAGCCGCTGTCCAGACAGTACAACAACAAGGTAGAGCTCAGACAGCCGCTGTCCAGACAGTACAACAACAAGGTAGAGCTCAGTCAGCCGCTGTCCAGACAGTACAACAACAAGGTAGAGCTCAGTCAGCCGCTGTCCAGACAGTACAACAACAAGGTAGAGCTCAGACAGCCGCTGTCCAGACAGTACAACAACAAGGTAGTTCTCAGTCAGCCGCTGTCCAGACAGTACAACAACAAGGTAGAGCTCAGTTAGCCGCTGTCCAGACAGTACAACAACAAGGTAGAGCTCAGACAGCCGCTGTCCAGACAGTACAACAACAAGGTAGAGCTCATTCAGCCGCTGTCCAGACAGTACAACAACAAGGTAGAGCTCAGACAGCCGCTGTCCAGACAGTACAACAACAAGGTAGAGCTCAGACAGCCGCTGTCCAGACAGTACAACAACAAGGTAGAGCTCAGACAGCCGCTGTCCAGACAGGCAGGGTTATTGACACACCACCGGCCTATTTGTAGTTTCTTCTCAAAAAAAATAAGCTTGATTTTTTGTTAAGGTCTCTATAACCTTTGACTTAAGTGAACTGGTAACTTGAAACACCATAGGCTATTGATAAGGAAATATTATTAGCTTTTTTATTTCCATTTTGCATGTTTATTAAAGGATGAAAAGGTATTTTATAATATGAGGTGCGATGAAAACATTCCCACCGAACACTAATGCACTCACCTGTCAGTGGATGGAGAATTTTTCATATTTTTCTTATTCTTCCGATTTTCTAAAATCTAGCCTATATTTGAACTTTTATTCAACGGTTATTTAATTGTATTTATTTCAGAATTAGTAAATGAAATAACACATGACGTAAAGCAGTATTCTGCTGGTGTGAAGAACATAGCCTACATCTCGTGAGTTCTAGATAGATGTGGAACGTCTTGACCACAGTTCCTTTGTATCTTGTTTACAAATGATATATTACATACCATATAAACATTATTTATTTTAACACAGTATAATAAGTCACAATATAATATCAGACTATGAGATAATACAATACATATAAACATGAATGTGTTTAACATTTACAGTAGCCTATACCGAGTCTGTAGGTCTACGCTACTAACGTTCCTACAACATTAACATCCCGAAATGTTTAACATTTAATATGAATAGGTTGTGCACGTGCAGCAATGTCCTCTTCCATAATTCAATGAGTTAATCATTGGTTATTGGGTGTGGAAGGACGGATGCCCTACAGGCTACTGATGAAGGCCTATCTTTTATGCATCAAACTGCATGGTGTAAAATAAAAGTCCGGATTATTCTGTCAGGACATGTACACTAATCATGTATGCCACACCACAAACACGCAGCTTAACGTTGCCTCTATTTACGCTCTCCAGCGCTAATGAGAACAATGTTGATCAAATATAATGACAATTTATTTTGTATGTTACAATTGCAAAGTACCACACTTGCAGTAAATTGACAATACCAACCTCAGAATATGAACGTGTTATACTCACTCAGCCATAGCATTTCTTCAGATCCATGTGGGGCTCTCTGCTTGTCTTGGATGTAAGAACAGTACCGTGCAAAGCATTTTCAATTCAAAAGCAACGTCCAATCAAGGCAACATGTAATATAAAACATGCTCTGTGAAACCTGCTCTGTGAAACCTGCTCTGTGTCGTTTCCCTGTTTGCAACAGGTGTTTCATTCACAAGGGGTGACATCACGGTGCATTGAGTGGTAGCCTGCCCTATACAGTACATTCCCAATGCACGGACGTATTTAGCTGTAATTCAAAGTTCCTTCCCCACAGAAATGCCGTGTGAAACATAATTTAAAAAGTTTGATGATACTAACCGAAAAACAACCACGAATAAATTTGTATTAAATGTGACATGCTACAATTTAATTATACAAATTAAGTTCCAAGCTTAAGTTTAAAACTATTGGGTATTACAAAGAATAATGAAAACACATTGGTCGTTTTTGTTTAGACCCACCAGAAATGCATACAAATACCCCAATAATGTGGCATATTCTCATGCATGTAGCCTATGACACAAATCATAATTGAAAGTGAATTTAGAATTTGAAGACTTAGAATGTAGATAGAAGCAGCCTCGTTTTGAAACCTCAAGACATCCCCAAATGCATGTATGTGTCGGCATGAGTACAGATGTAGGATCTTAATTTGAGCCGGTTTGCTACAGTAGGAAAATAATTCTGCAGCAACAGGAAATGTGAATTATTATGTGGATTATAATTAATTGTCATTTTTGTATGGGTTGATACCTTTTACGTTAGGGCAAATCAAGTCTGAAATGTTAAAGTGGAAATTACAAACTTTACAAGCCTATTTAAACCTTCAATACACTGCAAGTTTGCATTTCCTGCTGTGCATGAACATTCTCATAAACAAAAGAGTGATCAAATTAAGATCCTACATCTGTAGGCTACTTCCAAGTAGGTAGATGACACGGTATTGATAACAGCTGAGTATAAAATGTATTTACTATACTCTGTATTCTTATGTTTGAGTGCTCTCCCACATTCAGTCAATTAATTATCGTTTTTTCTCTCGTTTTTTCTCTTTCTTTCTTTAGCTACAATGCAGTTCCCCAAGACGTAACGCAAACAATACATTTTAGAAGGCAGCCTGGAATTATGGTGCGATGCATACGTCATCTCCTCGAGAGGTATACCTTAGATGTGGCCAACGCAGATGCGCTACATCCATCTAAAGACGTGAAACAGGCTGCCAATGTCATGGGATCTCAGGAATACTCCCATCATCCAGAACAAACCAGAGGGACACGTCTGAGAAGGACACGATTCAGCCTACATGCATTCAGTCATGAATGAATTTGATCCGAGGATCTGATTGTGATTGATCAAATAAAAAATAATGCCAAATCATTAACAAAAAGCTTTAAAAAAATGCTCAAATACATAAAGCATTGTTGAACATAGCATTTATATATGCTCAATGTCACAACTTTTGGAAAGATGTTTCATCTTGTGATCTCTTCAATCTCGGTTGCGTGATTAACCTGCAATAGGCATATGCATTCGTGCGTTTAAGTCAACAGACTCTATATTTCAGTTGCATACTGATCAAGCACACTTAAAAATAAAATATTTATCACAATAACTGAAATATTAAGAGTTGCAAGACGTTCATTCAGTAATTTCAGTTCGTGCATGAGATATGAGAAAACTGACCGCTTCCTTCATTAAAAAACAGCCTATTCAGATTTCTATTTAAATGCGTCTCCTCTATTCTCTATTTTCAAGACTCAATATGTAAATATCCTCGCACTTATTCAAATGTCACTTTATGGCCTCTGTCTGTGTCATAGGTCAAGGTCAAGGACGACCATTCTAAGAAGTAGCCTATTCATGCATTCAAAGTCGTCTCAGACATCTCAAAAAGGTCCACATATTCGTATCGGTCAAGTTTGAGATTCGAGAGCACAGCTGGTATTGGCTCACTAATGTCCTCTCTATAACCTCTTGTTTCTTAACTGCTGCATACTGTCGGAACATATTTTCAATAACCTAACAAATTAAATGCGATATAATCAACAACCAAAACATACGGGGGTTGCCCATTAAGCAAGTATAGGACCTATTTAATTCGAGCAAATAGCCCAAACAATTTCGTATTTTAACTCACACTTTAATACAACGAAAAGTGTCTGGTTGACAATGCAATGCGTCTCATGTGGATCGAGTTGAGGAATTGGTATTTGGCTTATACGTTTTATTTTCAAAATGTCTCATCGAAATATAGGGATTTAAAACGACCATCTCCCCTTAAATGAGAAATAAGACCGAAAAGGACGTATATTTTTTCATTTTTTCATGACACAATGTTTTAGAAAACGCAGATGGCCATTGACTTCATTCAACCTCCCTGATTTTTCTGTGATGCACAGATGGTACACGGGAATGGTAGCCCACAGGTGGCCTATATGTCAATATGTCAACAGATATTACAAGGTAACGCTTACGGATAAGGTACCCAACTTTCTCAGGCTGCAATCTACACAAAAACGCAAACCATACACTTTCGATTTACTTTCTTTCGATCGATATTTCATAAAACACCCTATTGCCTATTTAAGTTCATATAATGACTAGACAAAAATATCTGAGTTCAAGTTCAAAGTCTGTCTCCCCAGACAGAGGCGGGATGCGCTCAGTAAAATACCTCCTCACTCACCCTTGTTGTAAAATAAACGGTAGCACACAGAGCGGGGTCCAGAGACCCGACCCAAAATAAAATAATAAAATATAGGATCTAACCTATTGTAATATGTCAGTCCAATAAAAATATTAAAATCACAGAGATTCGTTTGACAACTGAACAAATTGAGGAGCGCGACTGTACCGTTTGGATCAAAGAAGTATCCATGACATGTCCATGTCCCTCTAAAATGTACAAATCTGTGCGTAATGGGACGTACTGCACTGTCAATACTGTAGCCCACTATACGTCAAGGAGGTGAACGTTGATAATATTTGAAATGTGATGGTCAACCATAGCCAGACCATACCATCCGGAGCCTGCTGCATCTGCTTTCGTCCCATGTCGCTCTTGATCCAAACAATAACTGTCAGCTTTGTTTGGACTCTCCATTTGGATTAGTGTATTCCTGTGTGTGTGTGTGTGTGTGTGTGTGTGTGTGTGTGTGTGTGTGTGTGTGTGTGTGTGTGATAGGCTATATCATTGTTTTGTTTGGCTGCTAAACAATTGCATGAGCTCAGTTTAAAATAAAAAAGAACTGTTTTTAAAATCGTATTACAGTAGGTGAATGAAAGGCAATAACATATCCCAACTAAGATAAGACACACGAAACGATACCTGTAAAAGAGAAACTGCATCTACATAATCGTTAAGTTTTTTATATTTCGACACTTCATTTCTGATTAAATTCCCTTAAATGTAATTTCATTTATTGAATAAACGTTATATTAATGTGTATTACCACAACTCATCGTTTGTTCCGATTTTCAAGGATACATTGCATTATTACGTTGTGCTTTCAATTTTCATCACAATTACCGGCTAAACTTAGATAACAATATATTGATAATAAGTTGATGTTTTTTTTTTACTCTAAATTGATGTGGTGAGGTATATTAAAGTCTGATTCACACCGGTTTGAAGGCATCCCTTGTTGGTGTTGAGTGACATATCTCCCTCTATCATTTAACATGCAGCTCAAGAGGACACTATATATTTCAATATTCCTAAAAATATAAAGGTTAAAATAAAGCAGCATGCCGCTACCCACAGTATATTCCAAATCAAGTTCTTGGAGTAATCAGATAACGTCAAAACATCACGAATTCCAAATAAACTTTTTAACTGTGGGTATCGTTTGTTCCCCAACTCTTCCAATGTATTTTATTGATTTAATTGGTATGTTTAAAGACCTATCCATGTTTGGATAAAAGTTGTTTTGTTCAGGGAATCATTCTATAAAAGACATGAATTGCAGCTTTTTCATTAACATATTCCGCTGAGTAATGGGGTGATGAAAAAGCACATTTTGTAACATTTCATCCTGCGTGGGATTTTATAGAAAGACCAACAAAACTCTTCACTTCGGACTAAATTCTATGGTAGAACATAGAACGAATATAATCGGTGCTGCATGGAACCTTAATTAATGAATCTCTTTAATTGGATAATTAACGGTTGAACGAGTTGTAAAATAATCTGCATCAGTAAGATATTAAATGCATGAGAGGGTTTTACATGTCTGTAGATGGAAACGATTCAGACAATCTTTAAGAAACAATATAGGATTAGTTACTATGAAACTATCATTCTCAGTAACCACGTTTCCACCCACAGCTGTTGTGCAAGTAAAGTCATATCATATAATACATTTAAAAAACACGGCCGCTGTGATGGAAACAGAACGTTTCGGTACAATTTTATACATGCCAGCAGATCATTTGTTCGTTTGACATGGTGGGATCTTTTTGTGTCGGTGAAATTAATTATGCGATAAATGGAGGTGGAAACGCATTTATGTGCAAATATTGATATAATAACCATCATCATATGGAAGTAAACTTGGAGTGACTCGATGATACGGCGTGTGGTCCTCCCACTAGGACTCATACAGATCAACTATGATGAACTTCACAAGGTGGTGAACGTGCAAGGTGATGAGCTTGATGTTCCTTTCCAATAAATACCGAGGGTCTTATTCTGATGACATGCTGATAGATGCTTGACTGACATTTGACCCACAAAACTATCCTCGCTCTTATCCATAATAATCTCATCATGTATATTAGCCTACCCGCACAGCCTACAGGCCCTGTATCTGCTATCTGTTGGCCAGAGCTCAGATGCCAAGACCAGAGTAGGCACATTTGCTATTTCATTCAACACGTTTTTGTGACAAAACTAGCTGTTCAGTTGAAAATGCAATGGAAACACATTGAACTTTAGATTTTTATTCACACGAAAACTGAAACAAAAAAGAACATTTTGTGTGCACTACACTGATTTTTATCCACAACAAGTCAGTTTTGTGGAAACACCTCACCTGTACGAAAATGCGCATATTTTTTATGCAGATTTTTGAATATTTGAATAAAAATCTGTTGCCAATTGGATGGAAACCTAGCTAATCACAATTATGTTTTTGACAGTGATTGTGTGAGATGCACATTGCAGAATCTTACTACTAACATTAGAAGCAATGTCAACCCGATTGATCCATTTGAGACCATTCTGGTCAAATCAAACCAAATCAAAGTCTATTGGTCACGTACACAGTTTTGCAGATGACATCACAGTTGCAGTAAAATGCTTATATTTCTAGCTCCAACAGTGCAGCAATATCTCAAAATAAATTCAAAAGTAAGAAAAAAAAAAAACGGACATATCGGACTGATCAATATCAGAACGAGCAATGTCAGAGTCCGGAATATGCACTGAGTGTGAAAAACATTAAGGACACCTGCTCTTTCCATGAGACAGACTGACCAGGTGAATCCAGGTGAAGCTATGGTCCCTTATTGATGTCACTTCAATCAGGGTAGATGAAGGGGAGGAGACAGGTTAAAGAAGGATTTTTAAGCCTTGAGACAATTGAGATATGGATTGTGTATGTGACCATTCAGAGGGTGAATGGGCAAGATAAAAGATAAGTGCCTTTGAACGAAGGTATGGTAGTAGATGCCAGGTACACCGTTTGTGTCAAGAACTGCAACGCTGCTGGGTTTTTCATGCTCAACAGTTTCCTGTGTGTATCAAGAATGGTCCACCACCTAACAGACATCCAGCCAATTTGACACAACTGTGGGAAGCATTGGAGTCAACACGGGCCAGCACCCACACCATGTAGAGTCAATACCCAGACTAATTGAGGCTGTTCTCAGAGCAAAACAGGGTGTGACTCAATATTAGGAAGGTGTTCTTAATGTTTTGTACACTCAGGGAGATATATGTATGTGAATGGTGTGTATAGACAGTATGAACATTATATGAATAGAAAAGGTATGTACAGCAGTATTTATATAGGATGAGCATTGACTAGAATACAGTATATACATATAAAACAGTATGTAAACATTATACCTATACTGTCTTAGCCTTCTAGATGATAGCAGGGTGAACAGGCTGTGGCTCAGGTGGATGAGGTCCTCGCTCTGGGCAACATGTCTCCCCGGATCTCTCAACGTGGGTGCGCATCTACTTTTTAGGTGGGGTCCTATCTCTAAGGAGTGGAGACTGCACCCCTGGTTGGTTACCCAGACATGGGACCGGTTCGGCAGGGTCGACATAGATCTTTACGCATCGTGAGAAAACGCAGCTGGCCGAGGCCCATGGGGTGGCGCACAATTGGCCTAGCGTCGTCTGTGTTAAGGAGGGTTTGGCCGGCAGGGATATCCTTGTCTCATTGTGCACTAGTGACTCCTGTGGCGGGCTGGGTGCTGTGCATGCTGACCAGGTTGCCAGGTGTACAGTGTTTCCTCCGACACATTGGTGCGGCTGGCTTCCGGGTTGGATGCGCGCTGTGATAAGAAGCAGTGCGGCTTGGTTGGGTTGTGTTTCGGAGGATGCATGGCTCTCCTGAGTCTGTATGGGAGTTGCAGTGATGAGACAAGACAGTAACTACTAACAATTGGATACCATGAAATTGGGGAGAAAAAGGGGGTAAAATAAATAAAGAAATGTGTTTTTCTGGTCGAAGTGACAACAGATAACCATAGGACAACCAGCTACAGTAAAGACATGTATTTATGGCTGCTAAAAAGATGCCTAAAACAACACAATTAGACGTCTAATACAATCAGAATGCAACCTGACCATGATATCACAAAAACGGCAACCTGACGTTTGGTCTCTGGTCAAAAGTAGTGCACTACGGCCCCTAGGGACTCAGGTCAAAAGTAGTGCACTACGGCCCCTAGGGACTCGGGTCAAAAGTAGTGCACTATGGCCCCTTAGGACTCTGGTCAAAAGTAGCGCACTACGGCCCCTTAGGACTCTGGTCAAAAGTAGCGCACTACGGCCTCTTAGGAATCTGGTCAAAAGTAGTGCACTACGGCCTCTTAGGACTCTGGTCAAAAGTAGTGCACTACGGCCTCTTAGGACTCGGGTCAAAAGTAGTGCACTACGGCCTCTTAGGACTCGGGTCAAAAGTAGTGAACTACGGCCTCTTAGGACTCTGGTCAAAAGTAGTGCAATACGGCCCCTTAGGACTCTGGTCAAAAGTAGTGCACTATGGCCCCTATGGGTTCTGGTCAAAAGTAGTGCACTATGGCCCCTATGGGCTCTGGTCAAAAGTAGTGCACTATGGCCCCTATGGGCTCTGGCCAAAAGTTGTGCACTACGGCCCCTTAGGACTCTGGTCAAAAGTAGTGCACTATGGCCCCTATGGGCTCTGGTCAAAAGTAGTGTAATACGGCCCTTTAGGACTGGTCAAAAGTAGTGCACTACGGCCTCTTAGGACTCTGGTCAAAAGTAGTGCAATTTTGCTTGCTGGGATGGTATTGCATGCAGGTATTAAAGCGGTAGGTCTTAACATTAAGCCTTATAGGATTACAAAAGGTCATTACATACTGTATTGCCAACATCTCCAAAGACTCATTCATATTAATCTCTGGTAAATTTACTAAACCTAGTAACTAACAGTGAATAAGATTCATAGGCTTCATTTGAGACTTCTATGTCCCCGGTTACGTCCCAAATGGCACCCTATTCCCTGTACCCCTTAGGACTCTGGTCAAAAGTAGTGCACTACGGCCTCTTAGGACTCTGGTCAAAAGTAGTGCACTATGGCCCCTATGGTCTCTGGTCAAAAGTAGTGCACTATGGCCCCTATGGGCTCTGGTCAAAAGTAGTGCACTATGGCCCCTATGGGCTCTGGTCAAAAGTATTGCACTATGGCCCCTATGGGCTCTGGTCAAAAGTAGTGCACTATGGCCCCTATGGGTTCTGGTCAAAAGTAGTGCACTACAGGGAATAGGGTGCCTTTGGGATGCATCCCCCCATTTCTCTCTTGACTCATGTGGGCGTTAGTCTCCATCTGCACACCCATGTCTGGGCCGTTATTTTATGTGTCCCGGGGATATAATTGCAAAGAAAGATATGTGTATACCACTACAATAAACCACAGCAACTCCCTCTGAAGAAAAATATATTCTTTTCTAAGCTACCAACAAAACACTTTGTTCTGAATTGACCTTCGGGATAATAAAGACTCCACTCTACTCAGAGACAATAGTGTGTATAGCGTGGCATACTACACTTATGCAAGGTTAGGCGGGCAGGCACAAGGAAAATGGGTGCTTGGCGCTTAGTTCTATAAAACCCAAGAACACAAGCCACAAATGTATAGCACAGAGATGGATCTTTTCAGGTCCAATTCCTGACCGAATGGAGAAAAATGTCACACACACACACTCCACCAGAGAGGAGAAGAGCCCGCTACCCGTGCACACCCCATTCCCCCTCCCCGTGCCCCATCCAAACTCTTTCCACATTATTTAGAAGGTATTGTTTCTCTGTCTTCTTTGACACCTGTGAAGGAGTTTGAACTCAGTTTCCATTACAGCATGCTCCCTACTTAATTAGCCACAATCTGGATACAGTTAAGCACGCTGATGTCACTCACTCACCCACTCACTCACTCACCCTCCCTCTTTCTCTCTCTCCTTCACTCTCGCTCTATCCCTCTCTCCCTCTCCCTCCTCTCCCTCCATCCTGCCCTCCTTTGCTCACTTTCCTTTCCTCCCTTCCCCTCTCTTCAACCTTCCCTCCTTCTCTATTTCTCCCTCCCCTTTCCTCTCTCCTTCCCTCTCTCCCTTGCTCCATCCCGCCCTCCTTCCCTCTCCTTCCATCAATGTCTCTCTCCCTTCATCCTTTCCACCCTCCCTCCGTCTCTATCCCTCCCCAATCCTACCTCCGAACTTCCATCCCTCTCCCTCTCTCCTTCTCTCCAACCCTTCTTCCCTCCCTCCCTCCCTCCCTCCCTCCCTCCCTCCCTCCCTCCCTCCCTCCCTCCCTCCCTCCCTCCCTCCCTCCCTCCCTCCCTCCCTCCCTCCCCCATCCCTTACTCCATCCCTCCCCCATCCCACTCTTTCCATCCCTCCACCACCACCAGTGGTATTCCAGTGCAACATGGAAGCCATTAAGAAGCCTGTAATTAAATAGCCAGAAAGTCTTTGTCACTATTTGTGTCTTCTGGCACATAAACCTTTTGGCTTTCCCATGGCACTCTTTTCACTTTATGGTACACTACTTAGAGCGTTGGGCCAGTAACCAAAAGGTTGCCATTTTGAATCCCCAAGCTGACAACAACAGCCCCCCGCACATCTCTGTTTTAGAGGGGTTGGGTTAAAAGCAGAAGTCAAGTTTAGGTTGGATCTTGTGTGCAAATTGAAGATAGAAAAACATGTAATCCTTAATCCTTTAAATTTGTTATGCACCCAGATTATTTGGGATCCTATAACGATGTCATATTTCATGCCTTTTCCAAACCTAAAATGTATTGGAAAGAAGTAAATGACCTACATATGTCGCACAAGCACAGCACAGCACAGCAGCACAGCAGCACAGCATAGCACAGCAGCACAGCACAGCAGCACAGCACAGCAGCACAGCACAGCAGCACAGCACAGCAGCACAGCACAGCACAGCAGCACAGCACAGCACAGCACAGCACAGCACAGCATAGCACAGCACAGCACAGTACAGCACAGCACAGCAGCACAGCACAGCAACACAGCACAGCAGAACAGCACAGCAGCACAGCAACACAGCACAGCACAGCACAGCAGCACAGTACAGCAACACATAACAGCACAGCACAGCAGCAGAGCACAGCAACACATAACAGCACAGCACAGCAGCACAGCACAGCACAGCACAGCACAGCACAGCACAGCACAGCACAGCAGCACCTCACAGCAGCACCTCACAGCAGCACGTCACAGCACAGCAGCACAGCACAGCACAGCAGCACATCACAGCTATCCGAAATGCCATATGGCCAGTGAGTCTGTCTGTCTGCCTGTCTGTCTGTCCATTCATCCCTCCATCTGTCAGTATGGCTCCCGAGTGGCGCAGTGGTCTAAGACACTGCATCTCAGTGCTAGAGGGGTCACTACAGACACCCTGGTTTGAATCCAGGCTGTATCACAACCGGCCGTGATTGGGAGTCCCACAGGGCGGTGCACAATTGGCCCGGGTTTGGCCGGTGTAGGCCGTCATTGTAAATAAGAATTATTCGTTCTTAACTGACTTGCCGCGTTAAATAAATAAATAAATGTGTGTGTCTGCCCGTTCTTCTCGGTTTATTGTCAAGTTGCTGCTCAGGTATTAACATCTGGGGCATTTATAGAGCTGGCCAGCAGTTGCTGCTCAGGTACTAACATCTGGGGCATTTATAGAGCTGGCCAGCGGTTGCTGCTCAGGTATTAACATCTGGGGCATTTATAGAGCTGGCCAGCGGTTGCTGCTCAGGTACTAACATCTGGGGCATTTATAGAGCTGGCCAGCGGTTGCTGCTCAGGTACTAACATCTGGGGCATTTATAGAGCTGGCCAGCGGTTGCTGCTCAGTTACTAACATCTGGGGCATTTATAGAGCTGGCCAGTGGTTTCTGTCTGGCGGGCTGAGGTTTACTTTCAAGCCATACCTGAGAGGGCTCGCAGGGTAGTCTGTTAGGGTGGAGGGAAAATACCCTCTCCGTTTACCCCAACCCTGGGACAAGTCCAACGGTCCCCGGCCCTGGATAGAACCAGACACATTTTCTGGAGCCATGAAAAGAAAACAACTGGCAAACTTATTGTCCTTGGTAAATAGAATTCATCAATCGCACAGTCTCTAAACAATTTTTTTTCCTACCCAATAAACACACTGAGTGTACAAAACATTACGGACACCTGCTCTTTCCATAACATAGACTGACCAGGTGAATCCAGGTGAAAGCTATGATCCTTTACTGATGTCACTTGTTAAATCCACTGCAATCAGTGTAGATGAAGTGGAGGAGACAGGTTAAAGAATTATGTTTAAGCGTTGAGACAATTGAGACATGGATTGTGGATGTGTGCAATTTAGAAGTTGAATGGAAGATAAAAGATTGTAGTGCCCTTGAACTGCATATTGTAGTAGATGCCAGGCCCACCGGTATGTGTCCAGAACTGCAATGCTAATGGGTTTTTCACGTTCAACAGTTTTTGTGTGTATCAAGAATGGTCCACCACCCAAAGGACATCCACTCAACTTGACACAACTGTGGGAAGCATTGGAGTCAACATGGGCCAGCATCCCTGTGGAATGCTTTCAACACCTTGTAGAGTCCATACCCTGAAGAATTGATGCTGTTTTGAAGGAAAAATGGGTGGTGTAACTCAATAGGAAGGTGTCCTTAATGTTTTGTACATTCAGCGTCTGAGTCAATCACAAAAATACATATTTAAATGACAAATTACATTTTTACCACTGAAAATGTATATAATTAACAGAATGCTTTTAAAAAAATATATTTTTAAATACCATTGAAATGGAAAAATACCGTATAAATCCACTATAAAGACAATCAGACATAAACATCTATATTATCACAGACATTTTTAGGTGAACTTTGTGTTCATTACATCATAAACTATAAAGGCCTGGTTGAAGTCCTACACAAACACGAGTTGTAGCCTGGACCCAGATCTGTTGGTACTGTAGAGCCAACTCCTATCAGCGACAGTAACTATAGCAGTTGGCACAAACAGATCTAGGACCCAGTTCTACATTAATTGGGCTTATATCCAAAATCCCAACGATTTTAAATGCATTTATTTTTATTTCCTTAACTGTGATGTCAATCACAGTGCTGCAGTCACCAGAGCTTTTCTATCAATAAACACTTTTATGGGTACACATAACATTTGATTGTAAATATGTCTAAGCCAACACACAACTAAATGTTTATGCCACTGGAGCTCCACATGAAACTCATTATGAAGCCTTTTATTTTCCTTTTTAGTGGGCTTAGACTGGAGAGGGAGGGGAGAAAGAGAGAGAGAAAGAGGCGAGTGAGAGAAACAGAGCGAGAGAGAAAGAGCAGGGAAAGAGAGAGAGAGAGAAACAGAGAGATAGAGAGGTAGAGAGAGAGTGAGAAAGATAGAAAGAGAGATAGATGATAGATCGATAGATAGATAGATAGATTGATAGATAGATAGATAGATAGATAGATAGATAGATAGATAGGCAGGGGAGAAAGAGGGAGTGAGAGATGTACCAGATGCTTGCATGTACCAGATGCTCAGCAGAATCTGCTCACACCTACTGGTTTGAGGACAAACCACACGACTAACAACATTGGACACTTTATGGAACACAAAGCCTTCACAATCTCATCCTGGAATATCCAAGGCCATGAAGTCCTCTGCCCTTGGCCTAAAAAGTAAGGAACCTGGAGATGGACCCACAGGTTGCCTTCTAGGTTACAGAGAGCTGGTAGTCCCATCCACCAAACTTCCCGGTGTAAAACAGGGAAGAGACTCAGTGTGTATGCTAATTTGGTATAGAGCAGACCTAACTCACTCTATTACATGAATCAAAACAGGAACATTTTACATTTGGCTAGAAATTCAAAAGGAATTTATCTCAACAGAGAAAAATGTCCTCCTGTGTGCAACCAAATCCCCCCACTAGAATCCCCATACTTTAATAAAGACAGCTTCTCCATCCTGGAGGGGAAAACAATCATTTCCAGGCCCAGGGACATGTACTAGTCTGTGTTGACCAAAATGCCAGAACTGGACAAGAACCTGACACCCTCAGCACACAGGGGGACAAACACCTACCTGGAGGTGACAGCATTCCCTCCCCCATATGGCACAACTATGACAACATAACCAA